>NC_140997.1:103797593-103831911 GCF_052327205.1 Somniosus microcephalus
CACACACAGAAAGTGGGAAAAATAAATCAATAGTCAGTAGTTCGGAATCAAGATGGCTGACACTCACCTCGGTTCAGAATGATAAGGCCCACCCACACACGCACCGATTGGTCAACCATCAGGTCACTGAAGTGTAGGATTGGTCAATGGTCCTGTCACTCAACTGTAGGATGGCCCGCCCGCACACGCAATGAACCCGCCCCCGTGACGCAGCGATTGGTCAACCGTCAGGTCACTGAAGTGTAGGATTGGTCAATGGTCCTGTCACTCAACTGTAGGATGGCCCGCCTGCACACACAATGAACCCGCCCCCGCTCGATGCAAATGAGCGGATAATGAGCGGAATTTTGAATGTTTTTTGGATACCATTGGCACAATTTTTGTCCGACCAAAAAGTAAATATGCCTACAAGAGTTCCCTAATGATGAGCTTTCTGTTGATATAACATATGTGTAGGTACGCTCTATAACTTTTGATTGTATAGCCGGACAGAGAGACAGGCAGACAGAGAGACAGACAGAGAGACAGACAGAGAGACATATCCTTTTATATATATAGATGTTCTTAAAACAAACATGGTAAAGTGATTTATTTCAGTAGAACAACTAATTTTTGCAGTCAGCTTCACAGCTGCGATTATCAAACTAAACTTGACACCGAGCCAGATAAGAAGATATTAGGGCAGGTGCCCAAAAGCTGGGTCAAAGAGTTAGGTTTTAAGGAGCGTCTTAAAGTAGTAGAGAGAGGTAACGAGGCGGAGAGGTTTAGTGAGGGAATTCCAGAGCTTAGGGCCCAGGCAGCTGAAGGCACGGCCACCAATGGTGGAGCGATGAAAATCGGGGCTGCTCAAGAGGGCAGAATTTGAGGAGCGCAGATATCTCGCAGGGTTGTAGGACTGGTGGAGGTTACAGAGATAGGGAGGGGCAAGGCCATGGATGGATTTGAAAACACGATGAGGATTTTAAATTTGAGGCGTTGTTGGACTGGGAGCCAATGTAGATCAGCGAGCACAGAGGTGATGAGTGAACGGGACTTGGTGCGAGTTAAGACACGGGCAGCAGATTTTTGGATGAGCTGAAGTTTATGGAGGGTGGAAAATGGGCGCATCAATACATATCCAGAACGTCTCCACAAGAACAGAGGTGAAACAAACACAATCTTCCACAATTTTCCGGTTGTGGTGATGATGAGGAATGGGAACACAGGGTTTTGATAATAAGGCCAATGGCAGCATCCTATCCACCTGTGATCAGCTGATGCTCCACGGTCCAGGGATTGAACCCGGGAACTTCCTGCTTGTAAAGTCCGCGCCTCAATAATACACGGACTTCAGGAGAACAGTTTAACAGGTACTTTACTGAACAAGAGGCAGCTTGAAACTGAAACTACAGAAGCCTGCTAGGGCCTTTTATACAGGGGTGGTCACTGCCGGTACTGCAGTCTAAGACCAGTTATTCTCTTAAAGGCACATACACAACAATTCCTCCCCTTTTAGATAAACAGTACATAACATTCATTTAACAACTAAATAATAACTAATTACAATTACAATTACAATTTTCTCAGTAATATATACATCAACTGAAATAGTCATTTATAAGTTCAGTCTTTGAGGAGGCTTCCTGATCCGGACTGGATAGCACCTTTCTCGAGTATCCTGTTCTGGCGGTGGAGTCAATTCTGGCTCATTGTCATTGGTTGGTTTGTCAGCTTCCAATACCCCTGCTTCTGAGGTAGACGCAATCTGTACTTCGGGCTCATTACCAGGTGCACATGCTTGTGGTACAGGTTTGGCTTGTTCCTGTGACTCTAGAATTTGGTCAGCATGGCGTCTCACGATGCTCTCTCCAACGTCCACTGTGTACATTAGTGGTCCCTGCTGTGTGCATATCGTGCCTGGCTGCCATTTTTCTGTTCGGTAGTCGCGGGCCAAGGCTGGTTGCCCTATCTTGAAGCTCCTGGTTGGCTTCTCATTTATGTGCTGGAACTGCTTATCCTCAACATCTCGTCTTATGTTTGGTTTGAGCAAATCCAAGCGACATCTTAGTCTCCGGTTAAAAAACAGTACGGCTGGAGTTTGGTTGGTTACTGCATGTGTTGCACCTTGTGTTGCAGTGGTATGTCGTCATTATACATTGCCTTTATGGCCTTTTTAAAGGTCTGAACAAACCTCTCAGCCAATCCATTTGTGGCTGGATGATATGGGGCAGATGTGTAATGTTTCACCCCATTATTCTTCAGGAACCTCCGGAAATCCTCAGACACAAACTGTGGGCCATTGTCGGAACAGATCTGTTCTGGCAACCCATTCCTGGCGAACATGGTTCTTAGGACTGCAATAGTTTTCTCCGTGGTGGTGGAGGACATTTTAATGACCTCTGGCCATTTCGAATGGGCGTCCACAGCAATTAGAAACATTGAGTCCATAAATGGACCAGCGAAATCAATGTGTACCCATTGCCATGGAGATGAGGGCCACTCCCATGGATGTAGCGGGGCCTGTGGTGGAGCGTTTTGGACCTTCTGGCATCCTGTGCATCTCTTGGTCATATCCTCGATTTCTTTATCGATTCCCGGCCACCACACAAATGCCCTGGCTAGGCTCTTCATTTTTACCCCTCCCAGATGACCCTCGTGAAGCTCATTGAGTACTCTATCTCTCAACTTGGGTGGAATTACCACTCGGGATCCACACATCAAGGTTCCCTGGCACACTGACAGCTGTTCCCTCCTTGGCAAGAATGCTGGCGACAGTGAGTCGCCATATGCTGGCCATCCCTTCACCGTCAAATCATAGACCCGAGAGAGTGTCGGGTCATTTCGGGTTTCCTTCTCAATACTTGCGTTTGTAACAGGCAAACATTCGACTATGGTCGCATGGAATATCTCCACAGGGTCCACTGCAGGTGCTCTTCCGCCGTAGGCAACGGTAGGCGCGACAGCCCATCAGCGTTTCCATGTTGTTTCGTACCTTTGTACTCTATGTCATACTGATGTGCCCCTAGAAAAAGTGACCATCTTTGCAGCCGTTGCACCGTCATCACCGGAACGCCCTTCTTTGGGTTAAAAATTGAGACCAGGGGTTGATGATCAGTCAGTAGGGTGAATTTCTGCCCGTGCAGGTAGTGATTGAACTTCTTCACCCCCCCCCACACCAGGCTGAGGGCCTCCCTGTCAATCTGGGCGTAGTTACGCTCGGCTGAGGTTAGCGAGCGCGATGCAAAGGCTATTGGCCTCTCTGAACCGTCACGGAGTTTGTGTGACAGCACCGCTCCAATGCCGTAAGGTGACGCATCACATGCCAACCGAATCGGTAGTGTTGGGTTGTAGTGGGCCAATACTTCTTTTGAAGTGATTTGGCATTTACATTCCTGAAAGGCACGCTTACACTCATCACTCCATTTCCATGTTACACCAGTTTGAAGGAGGGCGTTCAGTGGGTGCAGAATTGTAGATAAATTCGGCAAGAACTTATGGTAGTAGTTCACCAACCCGAGGAACGACCTCAGTTGCGACACATTTTCTGCTGCTGGAGCCTTGACTACAGCCTCAATCTTGTCCGGCGACTTATGCAACCCTTCCTCATCAATCATGTGGCCACAATACGAGAGTTGTCTCCTGAAGAACTCGCATTTGGGACGGTTGGCTCGTAGCCCATATTCCTGCAATCTCGTGTGCACCTGTTCCAGGTTGACAAGGTGTTCATTGTCATTTTCGCCCATAACCAGGGTGTCGTCGAAATAACACTGGGTCCCTGGGATCCCTTGCAGGACTTGTTCCATTGTCCTCTGCCACATAGCCGGGGCCGATGCTACCCCAAATACCAGTCGATTGTACTGGTAAATGCCTTTGTGAGTGTTTATCGTGAGGTATTTCCTAGATGCTTCTTCCACCTCCATTTGTAGATACGCTTGAGCCAGGTCAATCTTTGTAAAACGTTTCCCTCCAGATAGCGAGGCGAAAATATCTTCTATCCATCTTCTATCCGCGGAAGCGGATACTGTACTGTGTGCAGGACTGGGTTCACAGTCACCTTGAAGTCCCCACAGATGCGAACCTTCCTTGGCTCCCCAGGTGTGCTGCTCAATGCTTTCTTCATTACAGGAATGATGGGTGTGGCCCACTCGCTCCAGTCCACCTTAGACAGCACCCCCGAACGCTCCAGACTCTCCAGTTCAGCTTCCACAGCTGGGCGTATCGCATATGGCACCGGTCTGGCGTTGAAACATTTTGGGGTTGCGTTATCCTCAATCTTTATGGTTGCCTTTACTCCTTTTAGAGTCCCAAGTCCTTGTTGGAACACCTCTTCCGCGTCAGATAGAATTTGTGACAGACGTCCAGGTGCGATGTCATCATCTTTTTTGTCAGTCACAGTTAGTGCCAGAATGGAATGCCAATCCAATTGTAGTCTTCGGATCCATTCACGCCCCAATAATGGTGGTCCTCCATCTCGTAGTATATACATGTATAGTTTCTGTGTTTCCTTTCCGTTATATTCAACTGGCACCCTTATTTTTCCTCTGGGGTAGACCTTTTGCCCCGTGTATGTCTTCAATACAATGGACGTGTCCTTTAAGGGTATGTGTGAAAATAGCCGCTCATAGTCTCGTCGATTCATGACAGTTAGGGCTGATCCTGTGTCCAATTCCATCTTCACTGGGGACCCTGCTATCATGAGGTTCGGTGATCTTCTTTTGCGATCACGTTGTGTAACTTTAAACAACTTAGTCGCCTGCTCCCGGAGTCCTTATCACTCTTCTGATCTTCTGAACTACTATCTGTCAGTTTCTTTACTTTCCTTAGTAGTTCTTGTCGTGTTGGTCTTCTTTCCCGACCTGCAGACTCTTGCTATATGTCCCATTTTCCCGCATTGCCTGCATATTTTGTCTTTAACCCAGCAGTCCTTCTGCTCATGGGTTGTTCTGCCGCAGCGATAGCACTTTTCGGCTCCATACGCCATTTCGTTAGCGCTGTATTCTTGTGGTTTCTGTTGTATTTCCGCAGCTCCCCGTGCTGCTGCTTCGTAGGATACTGCCACGCTGAAAGCCTGTTCTAGCGTCAGGTCCTTTTTTGAAAATAGTCGTTTCTGGGTTCCTTCACTCTGGAGCCCGCAGACAAACTTATCCCGTAAGGTGTCTGCCAGTCCTGCTCCGAACTGGCAGTGCTTCGATAACTTGCGTAGTTCCGTAAGATAGTCAGCATTGCTCTCATCTTTGTGTTGGTTTCTTTTATGGAACTTGAATCTTTCTGCTATCAGCAGTGGTGTAGGGCTTAGATGTTCCTGTAAGATATGAACAATCTCCTCAAAACTTTTCTCCATTGGTTTAGCTGGGGTAATTAAATTCCGCAATAGGCCGTACGTACTCGCACCCATCAGATTTAATAATACCGATGCTCTCTTTCCATCAGCCACCTCATTTGCCTTGCAGTACACTTCAATTCTTTTCATATACGTGGTCCAGTCTTCTACCTCGTTGTCGAAAGCAGAGATACTGCCACTTTTCGGCATCTTGGGCGATTTAAAATGGCGCCTCCCACGCTTTTGCTTCTTCCCCAATGGAATAAAATGGCGCCTCCCGCGCTTTTGCTTCTTCCCCAGCGGGATAAAATGGCGCCTCCCGCGCTTTTGCTTCTTCCCCTTACTGCCACGCTGCTCCTAGCATTCTACGGGGTAATGGCGGCGACCCGCAGCTTTGGCGCGTCTCGCTTTCCTTCCCCCCCGTTTAGTTTCTCTCCGCTGTCCTGTTCTCGAGCACCGACCGCGCCCTGTGCGCTCCACCCTCTCTCTCTCGTTTTCTTTTCCCGGCGATGCTGCGTGGCCCGATTTGTAGAGCCGCTCGATCGAGCTTGAGCCCGCCGCAGTCCGGAAGGGTCAGCGCACTACCTGCTACCAGCACGATTCGCTGGAACCACAGTCTCTCCCGCAATTCTCCAAACACCGATGGATTCTTTGGGCGGTTGCCCTCGGTCGACGCCCGTTGCTCAGACTACGACCTTCCAGGACCTTCCTTTCAGGCGAGATCCCCGTGAGATGATGTCACACTGCAGGTGAGTTCGAACTTACTCATCGCCACTGTAAAGTCCGCGCCACAATAATACACGGACTTCGGGAGAACAGTTTAACAGGTACTTTACTGAACAAGAGGCAGCTTGAAACTGAAACTACAGAAGCCTGCTAGGGCCTTTTATACAGGGGTGGTCACTGCCGGTACTGCAGTCTAAGACCAGTTATTCCCTTAAAGGTACATACACAACACTGCTCTGTATGGCTCAGTTCCCTGCTGGTCACTGCCTTTATCGGGGTGGGGGGGAGGTGGGGGGAGCTGCAATGATGTATATGAAATTAAATGGGAAACCTTTGGAAGGGAATCCCCTTGTACATCTGTAAACCCAACGCTCAGGAAATCACTTTTCAAATTAAAAAAATATAAGATTGCAAACGTACTTTTGAAATCTGCAAGGACAAAGGGAGGGTACAAGTCTGAGGGTGAGGTATTAAGTCTTGAATGCACCGTACTTACAGTTTGTAGCATGGCAATTATTTCACATGTCCAAAAATCAATTGGAGCCTCTTTAATGGGAACACATCCTTGATGAGCTAAACATTCTCTTTATCCAATTACTCCCGGTAGAAAGGAATGTTTAGAGAATGTATAAAGAAAGACTTGCATTTCTATAGCTCCTTTCCTCAGGACGTCCCAAAGTGCTTTACAACCAATGAAGTACTTTTGAAGTGTAGTCGCTGTTGTAATGTAGGAAATGCAGCAGCCAATTTGCGCACAGCAAGCTCCCACAAACAGCAATGACCAGATCATGACCAGATCATCTGTTTTAGCATGTTGGTTACGGGATGAATATTGGCCAGCACACTGGGGATAACTCCCCCGCTCTTCTACAAAATAGTGCTGTGGGATCTTTTACATCCACCGGAGAGGGCAGACGGGGCCTCGGTTTAACATCTCATCCGAAAGACAGATAGAGAATAAGTTAACACCTGTTGAAATGCTCCCTTTTGTTGATGCTATGCAACCACAATAGTTAAGAGAAACATTTTACTTATTAACTGCATTACTCACTGGCAATCTGTAAACGTTGGTCTGTAATAAAATGCCGGCAACTTTGACTCATATTTTGCCTTGATGGTGCTGTTCCCATTAGAGGCCATAAACTGCGAGAGAAAACACAGCAGATTTTTGAATCAATTGATGATTTTCATTCAGTATATATGAGTTCTGAAGATGGCATGAATTATTGATTTCCCCATGCCATGATCAATTATCTTACAGTGAAGAAAGCTGGTGAGCAAGACTTCATAGAAAGTTACAGCACGGAAGGGTACAAGGGTATTTGACAATTAGGAAGGACAGACAGGAAGGAAAGGGAGGTGGGGTTGCTATGTTAATCAAGGATGGAATCACTGCAATAGTCAGAAATGATATTGGGTCAAAGGATCAGGATAGTGAAACAGTTTGGGTGGAGATAAGGAATAATAAGGGGAAAAAGTCACTAGTGGGTGTAGTCTATAGGCCTCCTAACAGTTGCAACTCTGTTGGTCAGTGTATAAATCAGGAAATAGTTGGGGCTTGTAATAAGGGAACAGCTATAATCATGGGGGATTTTAACTTTCATATTGACTGGACTAATCAAATTGGGCATGGCAGCCTTGAGGAAGAGTTCATAGAGTGTATTAGGGATGGGTTCCTTGAGCAGTATGTAACTGAACCAACCAGGGGGCAGGCAAGCTTAGATCTGGTCCTGTGTAATGAGACAGGATTAATAAAAAATGTCCTAGTAAAGGATCCCCTTGGAATGAGTGACCATAATATGGTTGAATTCCAAATTCAGTTTGAGGGTGAGAGAGTTGGATCTCAAACCAGCGTACTGAGCTTAAATAAAGGAGACTATGAAGGTATGGGAGTAGAATTGACTAAAGTGGACTGGGAAAACAGATTAAAGTGTAAGACGGTACAAGAGCAGTGGTCTACATTCAAGGAGGTATTTCACATCTTTCAAGACAAATATATTCCACTGAGGAAAAAGGGGAGTATAAGAAAAGACAGCCATCCGTGGCTTAGTAAAGTGATAAAGGATAGTATCCGACTGAAAACAAGGGCATATAAAGTAGCCAAATCTAGTGGGAGGATAGAAGATTGGGAAGCATTTAAAAGCCAGCAAACAATAACTAAAAGATTAATTAAGAAAGGGAAGATAGATTATGAAAGTAAACTAGCAAAAAATATAAAAACAGATAGCAAGAGTTTCTACAGCTATATAAAAAGAAAAAGGGTAGCTAAAGTGAACGTTGGTCCCTTAGAGGATGGGACAGGGAAACTAGTGGTGGGGAACATGGAGATGGCAAAGACGCTGAACAAATACTTTGTATCAGTCTTTACAGTAGAGGACACTAAAAATATCCCAACACTGGACAAACAGGGGGCAATGGGGGGGGGGGAGGAGCTAAACACAATTAAAATCACTAAGGAGATGGTACTCGGTAAAATAATGGGACTTAAGGCGGATAAATCCCCCGGACCTGATGGCCTACATCCTAGGGTCTTGAGAGAAGTGGCGGTAGGGATTGTGAATGCATTGGTGATTATTTTCCAAAACTCCCTGGACTCAGGAAAGGTCCCGGCAGATTGGAAAACTGCTAATGTAACACCCTTATTTAAGAAGGGAAGTAGACAAAAAGCCGGAAACTGTAGACCAGTTAGCCTAACATCTGTGGTTGGCAAAATGTTGGAGTCCATTATTAAGGAAACAGTAACAGAGCATTTGGATAAACATAATTTAATAGGACAGAGTCAGCATAGTTTTATGAAGGGGAAGTCATGTTTGACAAATTTGCTCCAATTCTTTGAGGACGTAACATACAGGGTGAATAAAGGGGAACCAGTGGATGTCGTGTATTTGGACTTCCAAAAGGCATTTGACAAGGTTCCACACAAAAGATTACTGATCAAGATAAAATATCGCGGGATTGGGGGTAATATACTGGCATGGGTGGAAGATTGGCTATCTAACAGAGAAGAAAGAGTTGGGAGAAATGGTTTGTTCTCGGGCTGGCAATCAGTAACCAGTGGTGTTCCGCAGGGGTCAGTGCTGGGACCCCTACTCTTTACAATCTATATTAACGATTTGGAGGAAGGGACCGAGTGCAACGTATCCAAATTTGCCGATGATACAAAGATGGGAGGGAAAGCAGTGAGTGAGGAGGACATAAAAAACCTGCAAAAGGACATAGACAGGTTAAGTGAGTGGGCAGAGATTTAGCAGATGCAGTATAATCACAGAATCACAGAAACCCCACAGTGCAGATAGAGGCCATTTCGGCCCATCGAGCCTGCACCGACACATATCCCACCCGATCCCCGTAACCCCTACACCAACACATATCCCACCCTATCCTGTAACCCCACGTATTTAATCCCCCTAACACTAAGGGTCAATTTATCATAGCCAATCAACCTAACCTGCACATCTTTGGACTGTGGGAGGAAACCGGAGCACCCGGAGGAAACCCACGCAAACACGGGGAGAATGTGCAAACTCCACACAGACAGTCGCCCGAGGCCGGATTCGAACCCGGGTCCCTGGCGCTGTGAGGCAACAGTGCTAACCACTATGCCACCGTGTTGGAAA
Source organism: Somniosus microcephalus (assembly GCF_052327205.1). Lineage (NCBI taxonomy): Eukaryota > Metazoa > Chordata > Chondrichthyes > Squaliformes > Somniosidae > Somniosus > Somniosus microcephalus. Next base: position 103,807,236 of record NC_140997.1, read on the forward strand.
GTGTGAGGTTATGCACTTTGGCAGAAAAAATCAAAGAGCAAGTTATTATCTAAATGGAGAGAAACTGCAAAGTGCTACAGTACAAAGGGATCTGGGGGTCCTGGTGCATGAAACACAAAAAGTTAGTATGCAGGTGCAGCAGGTGATCAGGAAGGCCAATGGAATCTTGGCTTTTATTGCAAGGGGGATGGAGTATAAAAACAGGGAAGTCTTGCTGCAGTTATACAGGGTATTGGTGAGGCCACACCTGGAATACTGCGTGCAGTTTTGGTTTCCATATTTAAGAAAAGATATACTTGCTCTCGAGGCAGTTCAGAGAAGGTTCACTCGGTTGATTCCGGAGATGAGGGGGTTGACGTATGAGGAAAGGTTGAGTAGGTTGGGACTCTACTCATTGGAGTTCAGAAGAATGAGAGGCGATCTTATCGAAACATATAAGATTGTGAGGGGGCTTGATCGGGTGGATGCGGTGAGGATGTTTCCACTGATGGGTGAGACTAGAACTAGGGGGCATAATCTTAGAATAAGGGGCTGCCCTTTCAAAACTGAGATGAGGAGAAACTTCTTCACTCAGAGGGTAGTAAATCTATGGAATTTGCTACCCCAGAGAGCTGTGGAAGCTGCAACATTAAATAAATTTAAAATGGAGATAGACAGTTTCCTAGCAGATAAGGGAATTAGGGGTTACGGGGAGAGGGCAGGGAAGTGGACGTGAGTCTAGATTTGGATCAGCCATGATCCTATTGAATGGCGGAGCAGGCCCGAGGGGCCGTATGGCCTACTCCTGCTCCTACTTCTTATGTTCTTATGTTCTTAAGGAGGTCACTTCGGCCCATCGTGTCCGCGCCGTGCTGCACAGGGCGCTTTGACTAGGTCAGTGGGCGATCTGTATCAGGAAGGATGGCCAACTCTGGTTGGACGGATTCCTGGAGGCATCATCACATGACCTCTCACCTCCAACTACCCCGCCCCCACGCTCCTGCCATTGGTCGCCCGTCACATCCGTCCTCGTGGAACCCGCCTTCCCACGGCCAATTGGAATGCGAACAGACTCTTCATCAACCGATTGGATGATTCTGGACTGTCAGTCAAACAGAGGGTTTTTCCCATCGCCTAGATTTTTATGACCAATAGACAAAAATGTTCAAAGAAATGTTTTAAAAAACCATAATATTTTGTTGCCTTTCTCCCGGGTGTTGCTCCCAGCAGTGTCTTGGAGATTAATCTTCAATTCCTGGACACTCCAGGCCAATCCGGGAGGGTTGGCAACCCCTGATATTAGTGGGTTGGTGTCTGGCTTACTTTACAGGATGTGACATCCAGAGACACACAAATGAGGTTCAAATCCGTATCTTAAATCCTTATATTATTTTTAGACCTCCCTGTAATAAGTGGAGATCTTTGATCAATGTTAATGTCTCACTTACGATTTATTTCCTCTTTCTGTGCATTTCACACAGGCTTGAGTGTCAGAATACACTGCTGATTTATTGCTAAGACTGTAGTTGCCTTGCCGTACTGGGTGTATGGTATAAAGAACGGATTGACGGACACTACTGTTACATGGGATGATGTGGGTCACACATAGGGGAGTGAAATTGGACTGCGTCAGTAGTGTGGAACGGCTAAAATGTAGTTAAGGACTTTTTCCGTCGTTTGTGGGATGTTTGTTAAGCTGCAATACGTGTTTCTTCCCAAAACGTGATATACCGATGTTTATTTCAAGCAATAAGAATCAATTGCATTGAAAAGAGAGAAATGAAGGGGTTGAATTTCTGCAGGGGTTTTCCGACCCACTGGGACATTGGGGGCAATTCTAACCTCACCCTTCCCGGGGGAGGCTGAGGGGATCGGGGGCAGCATGGGTTTCACAGCCCGGCCAATTTTACTTTCCATTGAAGTCAACAGAGAGCAACATCGGGTGGGGCGTAAAACCGGCGTTCCACCCGATCTGGTGGGATTCCCGCCGGGAGAGTTAGGTTAATATGGCCGCCTTGGAGCGGGATGCATTGTCCTGAACCAACAATCTAATCTCCCCACCCGCTGAACGTCCATTCTCAGTTAGACAGAATGTTTGCTGCATTTTCACTCAAACAGACGTACCTTAACTTCAGCATCCTCCCAGGCATCTAACCGAACGGATTTCACTTTGCTAACTTGAGAGATATTTCGGTGAATTCCTGAACAATTTAAACAGATAAAAACTCCAAGGGTGTAAGACGCCCAGTCGCGATCTGAAAAATAACAGAACAAAGTTTCCATTACGTTTGGGCTAATATATCAACGGGAGCCAAGGTGCTTTCTCCTTTCCTTTCAATCAATATTCTTTCATTTCCTTAAGGCACTGGGATACAGGCACCAGATCCTCAAACAATAATTTAGGAACTTAGGAACAGGAGGAGGTCATTCAGCCCCAAGCCTATTCCGCCATTCAGTTAGATCATGGCCCATCTGTATCTCAACTCTATCTACCCACCTCGGTTCCATATCCCTGACTACCTTTAATCCAGCAAGGATCGAACAATCTCAGTTTTGAAATTGTCAACTGACCTCAACCTCTTTTTGAGGGAAGAGAGTTGCGGATTTCCGTTACCCCTTGTGTGAAAATACCATGTTTAGTGAGGGAGCCTGGTGAACGAGTGTTGGAAGGCTATACCAGCATTGGGACATCACAGCTACCCCTGATCCTGTGCTTGCCCACACACGCACATCTATCCTTACACAGTGGTACTGAGGCCAGTGGTGGAATTCCTATCACTGCCTCACTGAGATCAGCTAACCGAGGGTCATCTTGGCTGAGTGGGTAGCACTCTGGTCTCATGGCTTCCTGAGCCCTGCCAGTGATTGGACACGCAATCTGGGCATGAAACATCAGTGCAGTGCTGGGGGAGTGCTGCATTGTCACAGGTACCATTTTCTCCTTAGTTCAGGGACCTGTTTACTTTTGCCCTACCACATAGCAGAGATCAAACAACTCCAAACAGATCAGGAAATGAGCCTGCAGAGCAAGGATTCTACACTTCAAACATTAACCTGCATTTAAAAACAGAGAATGCTAGAAATACTCAGCAGGTCAGGCAGCATCTGTGGAGAGAGGAACAGAGTCAATGTTTCAGCTCGATGAACCTTTGTCAGAACTGGAAAAAGCTAGAGATGGAACAGGTTTTAAGCAGGGAAAGGGGAGAGGGAAGGAAAGAACAGAAGGGAAGGTCTGTGATAGGATGGAAGGCAGGAGTGATTAAGAGACATGGTACATTAAGGAGATGGTAACGGGACAAGTTAAGACAAGTTAAGAAACAAAAGATGGCTCTAGAGGAATCACAGAATCACAGAAACCGCACAGTGCAGATAGAGGCCATTTCGGCCCATCGAGCCTGCACCGACACATATCCCACCCGATCCCCGTAACCCCACGTATTTAATCCCCCTAACACTAAGGGTCAATTTATCATAGCCAATCAACCTAACCCGCACATCTTTGGTGTAAATGACAATGGCAGAGCTGGTGGAATCTCCACAGGGAGTAAATTTTCCCTCGGGCCTCTTCCACTCCTCCATCGTAACTGCAGTAGAGGTTCACTGCCAAGGTTCGTGCTTGCCAGTGCCAGCCGGGGCTCAGTGGCTAGCACTCTCGCCTCTGAATCAGAAGGTTGTGGGTTCAAGTCTCTCTCCAGGGACTTGAACACAAAAATCCAGGCTGACACTCCAGTGCAGTACTGAGGGAGTGCTGCACTGTCAGAGGTGCCGTTTTTCAGATGAGACGTTAAACCAAGGCCCTGTCTGCCCCCTCAGGTGGACATAAAAGATCCCACGGCACTATTTCAAAGAAGAGCAGGGGAGTTCTCCCTGGAGTCATGGCCAATCAGCATCATCACTAAAACAGATTATCTGGTCATTATCACATTGCTGTTTGTGGGAGCTTGCTGTGCGTACATTGGCTGCCACATTACCTACATTACAACAACGACTACACTTCAAAATTAACTGTAAAGCGCTTTGGGACGTCCTGAGGTCGTGAAAGGTGCTTTATAAATGCAAGTCTTTTGTTCTCTCTTTGAATAATGACCATATGGGTGAGGCACTAGAAGAGGACCAATATGTGTGGATCTGTACCTTGGCAGGAGTACCTTAAGCAGAGGAGAAAATTGATTGTTGGGGGTGAGGGAGAGCAAGAAAGTCGAGGATTGAAGATATTCAGTAGTTGTGCAGACAGCAGTCTGACCTGTCCAAATTCCCAAGATATGCAAGTATGTATAAATATCACTCTCCTCTGCAGACCGAATTCACCCTTCAGCGTTACCTGTTTTACAATGGGCATTTGTCAGTCTAAAGAGGCCCTTCCTGCTGACTGTGAATAGCTTTCCCCCCGATATTGATACTTACCGGTACTGTGCATTACTTCAGTGTCTGTAATACAGCTCTCTGCTTCTTAAAAATTCATCAGCTGCCCAGTGAATAATCTTAGTCACAGTTCCAAGATATTTCCCCAGTGTAATTTACACTGCCGACATGCTACTACTCCTCGCACTCTATTGGTGAGTAATTCAGTGTGGTTGTAATGGAGTTCTAGACGTCTAATTAATGTAATCATATTTTGTATAATAATTTATAAGGTAGATTAATAATTTATACAATAAATTCTGGGCTAGTTTAATAATCTGCATAATAAATGATAGGGTATATTAATAAATTGTATGATAAATAACAGGATAGATGAATAAATTGCTTGATAAATGATACGGTAGATTTTCCTATTATTGTGCTGGGGTCAGCACAGAGAGGACAATCGGATGGGCTCCATTATGGGTGTGTGATCCGGACCACCCGAGGTCTCTCCATATGCTGCGTCCAAGTGATTGTTTATGCCAAGCGCAGTAATGGGATTGATGTACCGTGTTGCTTTGCTGAAGATTATTTCTGCACAATGTTGACCCACACACTCAATTCTACCACTGTCTGAGCAAAGTGCACATCTCTCTTTTAAAAACATTTCATGGCAAATTAAAATGTAAAATAGATTCATAATGCTAAGTTTTGTAAGCAGGGCTTGCCGATAACCAGCAGGAATCTGTTCACAGTGTGACGGGTTAGTTATTTCAAATCCATGGGAACCTATAAGATGAAAATCTCTTTTCCCCGCTGGCTGGAAGGACCCTAGGGGAGATCAGTTGGCCAGCTGCAAGCCTCTTCATAGTAGTTGCAAACAAGTTCATTCCACAAGACGGCTCATCATTTCTCGCTGAATTGGTAGTCTGACTCAGAGACCAGGCCACAAAGGATGACTCATGAGACTGGGGGATAATATTCATATTAGTGCAGTATGGGGTGGTTTTCATTGGATTGAAATTTTTAAAAAACGAAGCCCTGAAATGACACAGTGGGATATGAACACACAGACACTTAATGCACTTGTCTACTATTTCCCCCCCTGATATTTCAGCAGAGGCATTAACCAATTTAACATAAATGAGTTGACACCAGTGTTAAAAACAGCAGAGAGAATTTCTGGTGAATGTGTTGAAGCATTTGTACACTGGTACCCCATGGTTTAATATCAAGGCCTGCGAAGATAACAGGGGCTGAGTGATGCCAATTCCAGCATAGTCCAGTCCCACTGTTTCATTTGCATATAGCTCATCATACACCAGCAAGTAAGTTGGATAAAGTCAGAGACCCTTTGTTAATGAAAATCCATCATTTTCTTTGTAAATTTCTTGTGGCATCATTCAATAGATGAAACATCTGGAGAAGTACAGTGCAGCTGTAAACTGAAAGATGCACTGAGATCATATCCTTTAATTAGATTGTTCTGAATTACCGAGTCACAAAATAGATGGACTGAATAACTCAGCCAGTGATAACTCCATTAACACTACATTCAAAATACTTGGGATTTTGTGTTAATTTGGGACCTTGTGGAGGGAAGCTCTGGTTATACAGTAATGTCACTCCCTGATTACTGCTGAAAGCAAACTGGTCACTTCAATAGCTAGGCATTTCTAGCACTAGTGCTGCACCACAATCTCCAGAAAAGGGTTTCACATGGTGCCAATGATTAGATATTGCTGAACTTTTTATTTTGACCACTTGTTCATCACTTTAGTAGTGTTAACTCAGTGGGTAGCACTCTCGCCTCTGAATCAGAAGGTCGTGAGTTCAAGTCCCATTGCAGCGACGTGAGCACAGACTCTAGGCTGACACTCCAGTGCCAGTGCTGAGGGAGTGCTGCACTGTCAGAGGTGCCGTCTTTTGGATGAGACGTTAAACCGAGGCCGCACCTGCTCTCACAGGTAGGCATAAAAGATCCCAAGGCACTATTCGAAGAAGAGCAGGGGCGTTCTTCCTGTGTCCTGGCCAATATTTATCCCTCAAACAACATCACTAAAACAGATTATCTGGTCATTAGCGCATTGCTGTTTGTGGGAGCTTGCTGTGCGCAAATTGCCTGCCACGTTTCCTACATTATAACAATGACCACACTTCAAAAAGTACTTCATTGGCTGTAAAGTGCTTTGGGACATCCCTGAGGTTGTGAAAGGTGCTATATAAATGCAAGTCTATCGTTCTTCTTTCATTTAATTGAGGGAGAAGAAAAGCAGAGAGTAATTCGAGCCAGGGAAACAATGGAGACACAAGACACAGGAAGAAACCATGGGTGAGAAACGCAAAGCAACACACAGCAGGATTCGAGACTTGGGCAAGAAAAGCAACACAATTAGAAGAGGAGAGATTTTGGGAAGTCCCGTATACAGGCAAGTTTGCGAGGTAGAATCCGATAATAGTTTCAAATGTTTTTTCCTGATTCTAAAATGATTAAAAAACAAGGAAGGTCAATGATGCGCCATCAATTACTCAAAAGACTGAGGTTAAGCGAGTAACAACCAGGCTTTTATTAACTAAAGAATGAAGGTCTAGTCTCGAGTGGTTGACCCATCCAGAATACTAAGGGACTGGGAGGTAGTCACTTATATACCTGGAATAGTGGGAGGAGTCAGCCGAGGCATGTCCAGACCTGTACTTAGTGGAATACACATACACATACAGACAGGTATAACAGTGGTTTACCACAGTCAACATCCATCCTTTGTATAGTTTATTAATGACACCATGTTTACATAGGATTACATAGAATTACATAGGATATACGGCAAAGGATTAGGCCATTCGGCCCAACCAGTCCATGCCGGCGTTTATACTCCACTCGAGCCTCCTCCCATCTTTCCTCATCCAAATCTACCAGCATAACCCTCTATTCCCTTCTCCCTTATATGCCTATCTAACCGCCCCTTAAATGCTTCAACCACTCCCTGTGGTAGCAAGTTCCACATTCTCACCACTCTCTGGGTAAAGAAGTTTCTTCTGAATTCCCTATTGGATTTCTTGGTGACTATCTTATATTGATGGCCTCTAGTTATACTCTTCCCCACAAGTGGAAACACTCTCTCTGTATCTACTCTATCAAAACCTTTCATAATTTTAAAGACCTCTATTAGGTCACCCCTCAGCCTTCTCTTTTCAAGAGAAAAGAGACCCAGCCTGTTCATCCTTTCTCGATAGGTATACCCTCACATTTCTGGTATCATCCTTGTAAATCTTCTTTGCACCCTCTCCCTTTTATAATATGGCAACCAGAATTGTACGCAGTACTCCAAGTGTGGTCTAACTAAGGTTCGATACAAGTTTAGCATAACTTCGCTACTTTTCAATTCTATCCCTCTAGAAATAAACCCTAGTGCTTGGTTTGCTTTTTTTATGGCCTTGTTAACCTGTGTCGATACTTTTAGTGATTTGTGTACTGGTACTCCTAGACTCCATTTAGGTTCTTATTTTCCAAATAATATGTGACCTCCCTATTTTTCTTACCAAAATGTAATACCTCACATTTATCCGTGTTGAATTTCATTTGCCAATGATATGCCCATTCTGCAAGTTTATTAATGTCTTCTTGTAATTTGTTGCAGTCCTCCTCAGTATTGGCTAACCCTTCCAATTTGGTGTCGTCCACAAATTTAGAAATTGTGTTTCCGATTCCGAAGTCTAAATTGTTGATATAAATTGTGAACAACAGTGGTCCCAGCACTGATCCTTGTGGAACACCACTACCCACCTTCTGCCGCTGTGAATAGTTACCCTTTACCCCTACTCTCTGCTTTCTGTCTTGAAGCCAGCTAGCTGCCCATTCTGCTACTTGTCCCCTGACTCTGCATTCCCTGACCTTATTCATTAGTCTATTATGTGGTACCTTATTGAAGGTCTTTTGAAAATCTAGATAAATTACATCTACTGCATTACCCTTGTCTACTCTCTCTGTTACCTCTACAAAAACTTCAATGAGGTTGGTCAAGCAAGACTTTCCCTTTTGAAATCCATGCTGATTATTTATTATATTTTTGGTTTCTAGATGTTCTTCTATTTTCTCCTTCAGTAGGGATTCCATTATATTTCCTACCACCGATGTTAAGCTGACTAGCCAATAGTTCCGTGGACATGTTCTATCTCCCTTCTTAAATACAGGTATTATGTTAGCTATCTGCCAGTCCTCTGGCACTACACCTTTTTCTAACTAATTACTAAATATGTGTAGTAATGCCTCTGCTGTCTCTTCCCTAGATTCTTTTAAAATACGCGGATGTAATCCGTCCGGACCAAGGGTTTTATCCTCTTTGAGTTTCATTAGTTTATTTAGTATATCTCCTCGTTTTATTTTAAATGCAGTTAACTCATTACTAATCTCATCATCTGATGTCAACTCCACCTGTTCTATCTCCCTGGTAAATACTGAAGCAAAGTAATGATTTAATATCTCTACCATCTCTCTATCACTGCCTGTGGTATTATCCTGTCCATCCATTAGAGGCCCTATTCCCATCCTAACCTTCCTTTTTTATTTATGGGCCTGTAAAATATTTTACATTTTTGTTTCATGTTCCTTGATAATTTAATTTCATAGTTCCTCTTTGCCTTCCTAATTGTTTTTTTGACTTCTCTCCTAACCTCTTCGTATTCTCCCTTATCATGCTCTCCACTGCTGTCCATGTATGCCTCTTTCCTTACTCTCAATTTTTCCCTTATGGCTTTATTCATCCACGGTGTCTCATTAGTGTTTAGCTTGTTCTTGTTTATTAGCGGAATATATTTTTCCTGGACTCTATTGAACACAGTTTTAAATGTTTCCCATTGCTGTTCTACGTTATTGTTTGCCAATATTGTTGTCCATTTTATTTTCCCAAGTTCTATTCTCAGCCCCTCAAAATTAGCTTTTCTCCAATCTGGTCTTTGTCATACTTGTGTCTTATATTATTAAGTCCAAGTTTGACAGGATGGAGTTCCCTTCATTGCTGTAAGTTATTTAACATTGACGTAAGTTTTATTAAATTGTACTTAACACTGTGACACAATGGATCGAAAGGGTTTATCTTAATAAGAAAATGTACTCGAGGGAAATGACAAGCCTCTTTGATGCACAATCCTCTTAACCCAATGGTTTTTGAGGACTTGCCAAGCATTTCTGATGCGTACAATTACATTTTCTACTGGAGAAGCCAGACATGTACATTGCAAGGGAACAAGTGTGTAGCAGAAGCATTGTGCAAGACATGGACTAATAGAGAACTCACAAAATAATCTGTGCTACGTTGATTAATCCAGTTTTAATGAGGTGCGCGTCAAATTTTAGAACAGGCCGATGGCGTGAAGGAAAGCTGCACCAGAACAAAGTAAAAAATAAATCACTCCCGGGATGTGGGTGTCATTTATCGCCCATCCCTAGATGCCCTTAGAAGGTGGTGGTGAGCCGCCTTCTTGAACCGCTGCAGTCTGTGTGGTGACAGTCTTGTTATTCTTTGTACGCGGTTTGAGAGAACTTCGTGGCTTGCTCGGCGGTGGGGGGGGGGCAGTTAAGAGTCAGCTATGTTGGTGTGGGACTGGAGTCATATACATGCTGGATTGGGTAAGGCCGGCAGGTTTCCTGCCTGAACAAGGATATTAGTGAACTGGTCACTTTTACTGACACCAGCTTTTTATTTCCAGATTTATTTATTTATTTTAAAAACAGAATTCAAATTCTCAAACTGCCATGGTGGGATTTAAACTCACATTCTCTGAATTACTAATACAGCAACATAAACACGACACTCCCATACCCCATCAGAAAATCAAACCTCTGCTTTTTATGATTCTTGCCATGTTTCATGTGGAGATACACAGAAAACAGAATCAAGAACCCAATGACCCAGATTGTGTCACTTGAGTTTTTTCCACAAATTTTAGAGTTTGATCGTTTTTGGGCTCAGATATTCCCTTTTTACAAATCAGAAAGAGCATTGGTCCCTCTGCACATGGTCATCGTATGACAAGACAGCCATAGTGGCACGGCACACACAAAATAGCGCACTGAACAGAGGTCCATGTCCACGGCATGAACAACATGACAGGAAGCACCTTGAGAGTAGACCACAGCCTGCAAGGTGGGTGTGCGTGTGTGTGTGGGGGGGGGGGGTGTGGGGGGGGTGCATGGGGGGAGGTGTGGGGGGGGTGTGGGAGAGGTGTGTGTGGGGTGTGTGTGTGTGTGGGGGGTGTGTGTGGGGCGTGTGTGTGGGGCGTGTGTGTGGGGGGTGGGAGTGTGTGTGTGTGGGGGGTGTGTGTGTGGGGGGTGTGTGTGGGGGGGGTGTCTGTGGGGTGTGTGTGGGGGTGTGTGTGTGGGGCGTGTGTGTGGGGTGTGTGTGGGGGTGTGTGTGGGGGTGTGTGTGGGGGTGTGTGTGGGGTGTGTGTGTGGGTGTGTGTGTGTGGGGTGTGTGTGGGGTGTGTGTGTGGGGGTGTGTGTGTGGGCTGTGTGTGGGGTGTGTGTGTGGGGTGTGTGTGGGGCGTGTGTGTGGGGGTGTGTGTGTGGGGTGTGTGTGGGGCGTGTGTGTGGGGGTGTGTGTGGGGTGTGTGTGTGGGGGTGTGTGTGTGGGGCGTGTGTGTGGGGGTGTGTGTGGGGGTGTGTGTGGGGGTGTGTGTGGGGCGTGTGTGTGGGGGTGTGTGTGGGGGTGTGTGTGGGGCGTGTGTGTGGGGGTGTGTGTGGGGTGTGTGTGTGGGGCGTGTGTGTGGGGGGTGTGTGGGGGTGTGTGTGGGGTGTGTGTGGGGCGTGTGTGTGGGGGTGTGTGTGGGGTGTGTGTGTGGGGGTGTGTGTGTGGGGCGTGTGTGTGTGGGGTGTGTGTGGGGGTGTGTGTGTGGGGCGTGTGTGTGGGGGTGTGTGGGGGTGTGTGTGTGGGGCGTGTGTGTGTGGGGTGTGTGTGGGTGTGTGTGTGTGGGGTGTGTGTGTGGGGGTGTGTGTGTGGGGCGTGTGTGTGGGGGTGTGTGTGGGGTGTGTGTGTGGGGGGGTGTGTGTGGGGCGTGTGTGTGGGGGGGTGTGTGGGTGTGTGTGTGGGGTGTGTGTGGGGGTGTGTGTGGGGTGTGTGTGTGGGGGTGTGTGTGTGGAGCGTGTGTGTGGGGGTGTGTGGGGGTGTGTGTGGGGGTGTGTGTGTGGGGTGTGTGTGTGGGGGTGTGTGTGTGGAGCGTGTGTGTGGGGGTGTGTGTGGGGGTGTGTGTGGGGGTGTGTGTGGGGGTGTGTGTGTGGGGGTGTGTGTGGGGGTGTGTGTGTGGGGGTGTGTGTGTGGAGCGTGTGTGTGGGGGTGTGTGGGGGTGTGTGTGGGGTGTGTGTGTGGGGGTGTGTGTGTGGAGCGTGTGTGTGGGGGTGTGTGTGGGGGTGTGTGTGGGGGTGTGTGTGGGGGTGTGTGTGTGGGGTGTGTGTGGGGCGTGTGTGTGGGTTGTGTGTGTGGGGTGTGTGGGCTGTGTGTGGGGTGTGTGTGTGGGGTGTGTGTGGGGCGTGTGTGTGGGGGTGTGTGTGTGGGGTGTGTGTGGGGCGTGTGTGTGGGGGTGTGTGTGGGGTGTGTGTGTGGGGGTGTGTGTGTGGGGTGTGTGTGGGGGTGTGTGTGGGGGTGTGTGTGGGGGTGTGTGTGGGGGTGTGTGTGGGGGTGTGTGTGGGGCGTGTGTGTGGGTGTGTGTGGGGTGTGTGTGTGGGGGTGTGTGTGTGGGGTGTGTGTGGGGGTGTGTGTGGGGGTGTGTGTGGGGGTGTGTGTGGGGCGTGTGTGTGGGGGTGTGTGTGGGGTGTGTGTGTGGGGGTGTGTGTGTGGGGTGTGTGTGGGGGTGTGTGTGGGGGTGTGTGTGGGGGTGTGTGTGGGGGTGTGTGTGGGGGTGTGTGTGGGGCGTGTGTGTGGGTGTGTGTGGGGGTGTGTGTGGGGCGTGTGTGTGGGTGTGTGTGGGGTGTGTGTGTGGGGCGTGTGTGGGGGTGTGTGTGGGGGTGTGTGTGGGGGTGTGTGTGGGGCGTGTGTGTGGGTGTGTGTGGGGTGTGTGTGTGGGGTGTGTGTGTGGGGGTGTGTGTGGGGTGTGTGTGTGGGGGTGTGTGTGGGGTGTGTGTGGGGGTGTGTGTGGGGCGTGTGTGTGGGTGTGTGTGGGGTGTGTGTGTGGGGTGTGTGTGTGGGGGTGTGTGTGGGGTGTGTGTGTGGGGGTGTGTGTGGGGCGTGTGTGTGGGGTGTGTGTGTGGGGTGTGTGTGTGGGGTGTGTGTGGGGGTGTGTGTGGGGTGTGTGTGTGGGGTGTGTGTGGGGGTGTGTGTGGGGTGTGTGTGTGGGGTGTGTGTGTGGGGGTGTGTGTGGGGTGTGTGTGGGGGTGTGTGTGGGGCGTGTGTGTGGGTGTGTGTGGGGTGTGTGTGTGGGGTGTGTGTGTGGGGGTGTGTGTGGGGTGTGTGTGTGGGGGTGTGTGTGGGGTGTGTGTGGGGGTGTGTGTGGGGCGTGTGTGTGGGTGTGTGTGGGGTGTGTGTGTGGGGTGTGTGTGTGGGGGTGTGTGTGGGGTGTGTGTGTGGGGGTGTGGGGGTGGGCTGTGTGTGGGGTGTGTGTGTGGGGTGTGTGTGGGGCGTGTGTGTGGGGGTGTGTGTGGGGTGTGTGTGTGGGGTGTGTGTGTGGGGCGTGTGTGTGGGGGTGTGTGTGGGGTGTGTGTGTGGGGTGTGTGTGTGGGGTGTGTGTGTGGGGTGTGTGTGGGGTGTGTGGGATGTGAGGGGTGTGTGGGGTGTGAGGGGTGTGTGTGGGGTGTGAGGGGTGTGTGGGGTGTGTGAGGGGTGTGTGTGGGGGTGTGTGGGATGTGAGGGGTGTGTGGGGTGTGAGGGGTGTGTGTGGGGTGTGAGGGGTGTGTGGGATGTGAGGGGTGTGTGTGGGGGTGTGAGGGGTGTGTGGGGTGTGTGTGGGGTGTGAGGGGTGTGTGTGGGGGTGTGAGGGGTGTGTGAGGGGTGTGTGTGGGGTGTGAGGGGTGTGTGTGGGGTGTGGGAGGGGTGTGTGGGGTGTGTGTGGGGGTGTGAGGGGTGTGTGTGGGGGTGTGAGGGGTGTGTGTGGGGTGTGAGGGGTGTGTGTGGGGTGTGGGGTGTGTGAGGGGTGTGTGGGGTGTGAGGGGTGTGTGAGGGGTGTGAGGGGTGTGTGAGGGGTGTGTGGGGTATGTGGGTGTGTGTGTGTGTGGGGTGTGAGGGGTGTGAGGGGTGTGTGTGGGGGTGTGTGGGGTGTGTGTGGGGTGTGAGGGGTGTGTGGAGGTGTGTGGGGTGTGTGGCGTGTGTGTGGGGGGGTGTGAGGGGTGTGAGGGGGTGTGGGGTGTGTGTGGGGGTGTGTGAGGGGTGTAAGGGGTGTGTGGGGTGTGTGTGGGGGTGTGTGAGGGGTGTGAGGGGTGTGAGGGGTGTGTGGGGTGTGAGGGGTGTGTGTGGGGTGTGAGGGGTGTGTGGGGTGTGAGGGGTGTGTGGGGTGTGTGTGGGGTGTGAGGGGTGTGAGGGGTGTGTGGGGTGTGAGGGGTGTGTGGGGTGTGAGGGGTGTGTGTGGGGGGGTGTGTGGGGTGTGAGGGGTGTGTGGGATGTGAGGGGTGTGTGGGGTGTGAGGGGTGTGTGTGGGGTGTGAGGGGTGTGTGGGGTGTGAGGGGTGTGTGTGGGGTGTGAGGGGTGTGTGGGGTGTGAGTGGTGTGTGGGGTGTGAGGGGTGTGTGGGGTGTGAGGGGTGTGTGAGGGGTGTGAGGGGTGTGTGAGGGGTGTGAGGGGTGTGTGAGATGTGAGGGGTGTGTGGGGTGTGAGGGGTGTGTGAGGGGTGTGAGGGGTGTGTGAGGGGTGTGAGGGGTGTGTGGGGTGTGTGAGGGGTGTGAGGGGTGTGAGGGGTGTGTGGGGTGTGAGGGGTGTGTGTGGGATGTGAGGGGTGTGAGGGGTGTGGGGTGTGTGAGGGGTGTGTGGGGTGTGTGAGGGGTGTGAGGGGTGTGTGGGGTGTGAGGGGCTATCCTAAAACTCTTCAACTTGGTTCTGAGTGTCGGTTATTTCCCTGACATCTGGAACAAAGGACTCATAACACCCATATACAAAAGTGGGGACAAAATCGACCCAAACAACTATCGAGGCATCTGTGTAAACAGTAACCTGGGGAAGGTATTCTGTAGCATCATAAACAAAAGACTTTTAAACTTCCTTGAAGAGCACAATGTCTTGAGTAAAAGCCAAATTGGATTCCTGCCAAACTATAGAACATCCGATCATATCTTCACCCTACAGACCCTAATTGACAAACACGTTCACCATAACAAAAGCAAAATCTACGCATGCTTTGTAGATTTCCAGAAGGCTTTCGACTCCATCTGGCATGACGGTTTATTCCTGAAACTTATCGAAAGCGGGGTAGGAGGGAAAACATATGATGTAATTAAATCAATGTATACAAACAATAAATGTGCAGTTAAAATTGGAGACAAACAAACAAAATACTTCCCACAGGGGCGGGGGGTGACGCAGGGCTCGCCAATCTCACTGACACTCTTTAATATTTACATTAATGGATTGGCAAAACTACTTGAACAATCTACAGCACCCGGCCTCACCCTATATGAATCCAAGGTTAAATTCCTCCTCTATGCCGACGACCTGGTTCTGCTGTCACCAACTAAGGAGGGTCTACAGCAGAACCTGGACCTGCTGGAGTCGTACTGCCAGACTTGGGCCCTGACAATAAATCCCCAAAAAACCAAAGTCCTTGTGTTCCAGCAAAGATCCAAACAACATGGACCCACAATAAATTTCACAGTAGGAACAACCAAAATTGAACAAACCACTCACTACACATACTTGGGCTTAAAAATCAGTTCTACGGGAAACTTCAAACTGGCTGTGAATGAACTGAAAGAGAAAGCAAGAAGGGCTTTCTATGCCATCAAAAAATTAATCCAAATAGAAATCCCAATTAGCATTTGGCTCAAAATTTTCAAATCAGTAATTGAACCAATTGCACTCTATGGCAGTGAGGTCTGGGGACCACTAACACAACAAGATTTTGCAAAATGGGACAAACACCCAATTGAGATCCTACATGCGGAATTCTGTAAAAGTATCCTCCGGACTCAAAGGAAAACAGTAAACAACGCATGCAGGGCGGAACTAGGCCAATACCCATTAATAATCACTATCCAAAAAAGAGCCACCAAATTTTGGAATCACCTACAAATGAGCAACCCCCAATGCTATCACTACGACGCCCTGAAATGCCAAGAGCTGACCATAAAGAAGAATACCCTCAGTCAACTAGTCCTGGGACTCAATAAAGTAACTAATAACAATACTAACAATAACCAGTCCCAGGACAGTGACAGGGTAACACAAAG
This sequence comes from Somniosus microcephalus, assembly GCF_052327205.1. Taxonomy (NCBI): domain Eukaryota; kingdom Metazoa; phylum Chordata; class Chondrichthyes; order Squaliformes; family Somniosidae; genus Somniosus; species Somniosus microcephalus. The sequence continues at coordinate 103,822,917 of NC_140997.1, forward strand.
AATTCGACCCAACACAATCGTCGCGAAGCAAAAGGAAAAATATCTGTCATATTGGGCAGAAACAACAAAAACCCAAAGCAAACTCAATTGCTACTTGGCCCTAAACAGACAATACAACATAGCTGATTACCTGACCATGGTAAAGGATAACAAACTGAGAAGAACCTTGACAAGGTACAGACTTAGCGAACATAGCCTAGCAATCGAAAAAGGCAGACACAGGCAGACCAGGCTGCCAAGAGAAGACAGGATATGCTCTCACTGCAGTCAGGGAGTAGTTGAGACAGAGATGCACTTCCTCACAGCCTGTGGAAAATATCAGGGCATCAGAGAGAATTTCTACCAAAAATTCTCACAAATATGCCCTGAATTCAGAAATCTGACTGACAACCAAAAACTCCCATTCCTACTGGGGGAGGAGAGAAGCTGTGTAACACTGGCGGCACACTATGTTACAGCTTGCCATGAACAGAGGGACAACCAGTAAACTAAGACAAGAGTATATATAAACAAGGCGAATGTATATTTATAATCTCAGGGATATACCTGTTTATACACTGTATGAATGGAACCGCGTTTATGTGTTCAACCATAAATGTATTTTGATGCTTTGGCAACATAAGATGTACCTTATCATGCCAATAAAGCGATTTGTATTGTATTGTATTGTATTGTGTGAGAGGTGTGAGGGGTGTGTGGGGTGTGTGTGGGGGTGTGAGGGGTGTGTGAGGGGTGTGTGGGGTGTGTGTGGGGTGTGTGGGTGTGTGTGTGTGTGGGGTGTGAGGGGTGTGTGGGGTGTGTGTGGGGGTGTGAGGGGTGTGTGGGATGTGAGGGGTGTGTGGGGTGTGAGGGGTGTGTGAGGGGTGTGTGAGGGGTGTGTGGGATGTGGGAGGAGGGAGAGAGAGCCAGACAGAGTGAATACACACGCTGAAGATGGGCTGCTGAATTTTTAGTGTTTTTAGTGTTTAAAGTGGGGAAAAAAAAGGTTCATTTCAAGTTTAAAAAGGTTTTAAAGTTAAATTTAGTTCTAGTTAAGTTAGTTTAGTTTGTTTAGTTAAGTTTAAGTTTAGTTTAGTCTAGATTAAGTAAGGAAGGAAAAGACCACCAAAGAGACCACCAAAGGAAAAAAAAAACCAGAGGAAATTAGAAAAAAAGCCAAAGAAAAAAAAGAAATAAGGGAAAAAAAAAATATACAAACCAAAGAACAGCGGCCGCACGGGGCCACAGCAGCAGCAGAAGCGAGGTGACTCGGGGAGGCCGCTTCGGGAAACGAGGTATATCGGCCGCATCGGGAACCGAGGCGCGAAGGCCGCACGGAGACGCAGCGGCAGCCGGAGCGAGGAGACTCGGGGAGGCCGCTTCGGGAAACGAGGTATATCGGGGAGGCCGCACGGAGACGCAGCGGCAGCCGGAACGAGGTGACACGGGGAGCCCGAGCGGCTGAACGAGACACGGCCCGATCGGCGGCCGCAGTCCAGCACCCGAGCGACGACCGCAGTCCAGCACCCGAGCGACGACCGCAGTCCAGCACCCGAACGGCGAACGAGGCACAGCCCGAGCGGCGGCTGGGCTAGAAAGCCCGGGAAAGGCCCAAGGAGCCAGGCCCAGAGACCTCTGAGGAGAAGGGGAGCAACCAGAAGGCTTCCAGAAGCAAACCAAGACTGTGAGTACAGGGCCCAGGGAGGGAGACTGAAGCCAGGGAAAGGCCCGAGGAGCCAGGCCGAGACAGAGGCACAGAGACCTCTGAGGGGGAGGGGAACAGCCCGAAGGCACCGGGAAACAGCGGCTCACAGACCCAGACCTGAGAAGGGTGAACCCAGAAGCCGAGGCCCAGGGACCACGGGGTCGGAGAGGGGGACCGGGAAAGTTCGCGAACAGGGAGAGGGAAACACCAAACCCGGGGCCCCAGAAAAGCTTATTCTAAGATCAACAATAGTTTACCAAAAATGAGCGAATCAGAAGATCCACAACAGCCCCGCTTCCAGATTCCCCCCAACACCGCAAAAAAAGCTATAAAAGCGATCAAGCATGAGCAGATGAGAGAAAAACCAGAAACACTTTTTGCTGACTGTTACAACAATGGGACAAAAAGTAACCTCATTTTCTACTCAGATCAGCCAGTGGCTTGGATCACAGCAATAAAATCACACTATACCAATGTTAAGCTAGAAAATACCGCAAATGGGTCCATAATGAAAATTAACACACCAGGAGACAGTTCAACTACGACGGTCAACGCGTACAATACCGGAACAATATTAGTGCAAGGCAACCTCGACAAATTTGCAACAGCCTTCAGGACACTGAAAAAATTAACTAAGGGGGGAAGGAACAGCCCCAGAGTGGCCCGCACTCCCCCCAACATTGACAACTTACCAGGAGAAAATCTGCCTGGTCAGGAGGTGAACGAGCCACACAGTTCAAACCAGACACTAACCCCGGGGAACCACAGCCACACGATACAACTGACAAACCCCAGCATAACTACCAGGGAGGAAGCCACACATAGTCCCCCTACCATTCCCAGCTCACCAAGAGAAGAGCAGCATAGCCAGGAAGTGAGTGAGCCCTCCAGGGCCGACCAGCCTAGCCAGGAAGTGAGTGAGCCTTCCAGGGCCGACCAGACACATACCCCGGGATCACACAGCCAGATACAACCAAAAGATAAATTTAATCAATTAGAGATAGAGATGGTTAAACTTAGAGAGGACTTCCTCAAAATGAATGACTATCAAAATCAGGAGAGGGAGAGACACAAGAGAGAGCTGAAGCTACTTGAGAACCAGGTGAATCTACTTAGGAATCAGGTGAAAGAGCTGCAGGAAAAAGAAGAGAGCCATAGAGGAGAGATAACACCATTAGACCAGCAACCAGAGGCTAGAGATAAGACAAGACAGAGCCGGACGGAACGGCTGCACTCCCACACGGAACAAAAGCAACAGACACACAATACAAGGGGTGCCACACAGACCGACCAGCATACTGATTCGCAATCTTCCCCCACCACCGTGGAACCACAAGCGGGCCGCTCACAAGAGGTACGCACACACCAGACACCCCAGCCCAGCACACACACTATGAGTCCAAGCGAAAGCCACCAGACAGTAAACACAAACAAGGCTGACGTCGTAATACTCATAGACTCAAATGGGAAATTTCTATGGGAGAAAAAGCTATTCCCTAGAAGTAAAGTAGAAAAGATCTGGTGCCCAACAACAAACAGAGCCATGGGATGGCTGACCAAAGCCAGATTAGGCTCCCCCCAACACATAATAATACACACGGGCACAAATGACCTAAAGACCCAACAGAAAGAAGTAGCAACATCGCTCAGAGCAATGATTAGGAAAGCAAGCAGTACATTTCCAAACACTAGAATCACTGTTTCCACAATATTGCCGAGAACAGACTTCAACAACAACACGATTCATGAGATAAATGCCAGCATAGCAAGAGACTGCGAATCAAACCACAACGTACACCTGGCCCAACACCCCACCCTCGATGAGGAATGTCTTTACGACCACGTCCACATCCAAAGGCAAAGAATATCGATCTTTGCTAAAGCCCTGAAGGACGTCGCTTTTAACCGGGTCCATACCCAGACTCCAAGAGGACCCCCCCCCGACCACCAGAGATCAGCGGGGTACATATCAGGAACACTACAAGGACCACCAACACACCAACCGAGACCAGAGAGGATCCCCATGCAAAACAACAATATCAGACCTGCACCACTCCTGTCCCACAGGGGAATAGGACTGCTCCCAGCCAGACAGAGGGAGAGATGCACAGGACGTACGCAATACCTCAGACAGAAACAATCCATTAAGAGACAATAAGCAGATGTGCAGCAGCATCTACTTCCGCCTTATGGATCAAGGACTAATTAATAGAAAGAACTGTAACCAAATTGTATTAACTTTTGTAGACAACTGATGTGATCTTTTTTTTCCCACACTTAGACACGACAAACACGTACCACTCTTTAACCTATCATAGTAAAAGATCAAACTTAACATGAAATCCTTATATATTTCGACCTGGAATATCCAAGGTCTACGCTCTTCACTGCGAGAAGTGAAAAGTAGGACCCCAGAGTTCATAGATGAAACTAAAGACCTAGATATTATCATTTTACAGGAAACTTGGTATAAAGGAAAAGGACACACTGGCTGTCCCCAAGGGTACACTGAGCTGGTGGTCCCCTCCAATAAATTACCAAGTGTAACCCAAGGCAGAGACTCCGGAGGCATACTGATCTGGTTTAAAACAGAACTTAAGAATTACATCAAATTTATAAAAAAGGGCGAAAACCATATGTGGCTCAAACTTGAGAGGGAGATTATCTCAAACACCCAAGATGTTTACATTTGCGCACTTTATATCCCTCCAATCGATTCCCCGTACTTTAAAGAGGACACCTTCTCCAACATGGAGGGGGAAATTATCCAATACCAGGCCCAGGGGAACGTGTTGATCTGTGGGGACCTCAATTCAAGAACGGGCGAAGAACCAGACTTCACCAATAATCAGGGAAACAATTACGTTTTCAGGAATAACCACTTTGACATCCCTTCCCTTCCATACAGGCATAACTGCGACAAGCAGTCAAATACCAATGGAAAACAGCTACTACAGCTCTGTCGAAACCTGGGTCTGTACATTGTCAATGGTAGGTTCATAGGAGACCTCCTAGGAAGATCGACCTATTGCTCACCTCTTGGCTGCAGCACAGTAGACTATATGATTACAGACTTAGACCCATCCTCTTTCAGAGCATTCACAGTCAAACCACAAACAACACTGTCAGATCACAGTCAAATTACTATGTTCCTCAAAAAGACAGAAACAAACAACATAGAAACACAACCCAGTAAACTGTACAACACCAAAAAATCGTACAGATGGGCCAAAAATGACACGGAAAAATACCAGAAAACAATTAGCAATGCATCAACTCAAGCTCTCTTAGACACCTTTCTGGATAACATATACACTCACAATAAAGAAGGCGTAAACCGGGCAGTTAGTAAACTAAACAATATTTTTGATAATTTGGCAACAAATGCAAACTTGAAAGCTCGCAAGAACAAACCCAAAACAAAAAACTATGAAAAATGGTTTGACCGAGATTGCCATAACATGAGGAAAAAACTTAGAAAAATATCAAACCAAAAACACAGACATCCAGAAAACGAGGAACTACGCCTTACTTATTGTCAGACACTAACACAATACAGAAACACACTCAGAACCAAAAAAGAGCAATATATTAAGAATACACTCAGCTCCATGGAGGAATCCATTGACTCCAATTGTTTCTGGGAAAACTTGAAAACACTACACAAAAAACAACACGACGATTTGGCCATTCAAAATGGGGACACATGGATAAACCACTTTGAAAAATTATACCAGAAAAACACACTAAGACCAGAGCAACACCAAATATGCAAAAAACTGGAAAAGCTAGAAATGGCCATAAAAGATAACCAAAACCCGCTGGACGCCATAATAACAGAAAAAGAACTTCTTGAAAAACTCAAGGACCTGCGACCAGGAAAAGCCTGCGGGACAGACGGCATACTAAACGAGATGATTAAACACACAGACAACAAAATGAAACTGGCTATCCTAAAACTCTTCAACTTGGTTCTGAGTGTCGGTTATTTCCCTGATATCTGGAACAAAGGACTCATAACGCCCATATACAAAAGTGGGGACAAAATCGACCCAAACAACTATCGAGGCATCTGTGTAAACAGTAACCTGGGGAAGGTATTCTGTAGCATCATAAACAAAAGACTTATAAACTTCCTTGAGGAGCACAATGTCTTGAGTAAAAGCCAAATTGGATTCCTGCCAAACTATAGAACATCCGATCATATCTTCACCCTACAGACCCTAATTGACAAACACGTTCACCATAACAAAAGCAAAATCTACGCATGCTTTGTAGATTTCCAGAAGGCTTTCGACTCCATCTGGCATGACGGTTTATTCCTGAAACTTATCGAAAGTGGGGTAGGAGGGAAAACATATGATGTAATTAAATCAATGTATACAAACAACAAATGTGCAGTTAAAATTGGAGACAAACAAACAAAATACTTCCCACAGGGGCGGGGGGTGACGCAGGGCTCGCCAATCTCACCGACACTCTTTAATATTTACATAAATGGATTGGCAAAACTACTTGAACAATCTACAGCACCCGGCCTCACCCTATATGAATCCAAGGTTAAATTCCTCCTCTATGCAGACGACCTGGTTCTGCTGTCACCTACTAAAGAGGGGCTACAGCAAAACCTGGACCTGCTGGAGTCGTACTGCCAGACTTGGGCCCTGACAATAAATCCCCAAAAAACCAAAGTCCTTGTGTTCCAGCAAAGATCCAAACATCAGGGACCCAAAATAAATTTCACAGTAGGAACAACCAAAATTGAACAAACCACTAACTACACATACTTGGGCTTAAAAATCAGTTCTACGGGAAACTTCAAACTGGCTGTGAATGAACTGAAAGAGAAAGCAAGAAGGGCTTTCTATGCCATCAAAAAATCAATCCAAATAGAAATCCCAATTAGCATTTGGCTCAAAATTTTCAAATCAGTAATTGAACCAATTGCACTCTATGGCAGTGAGGTATGGGGACCGCTAACTCAACAAGAATTTGCAAAATGGGACAAACACCCAATTGAGATCCTACATGCAGAATTCTGTAAAAGTATCCTCCGGACTCAAAGGAAAACAGTAAACAATGCATGCAGGGCGGAACTAGGCCAATATCCATTAATAATCACTATCCAAAAAAGAGCCACCAAATTTTGGAATCACCTACAAATGAGCAATCCCCAATGCTATCACTACGACGCCCTGAAATGCCAAGAGCTGACCATAAAGAAGAATACCCTCAGTCAACTAGTCCTGGGACTCAGTGAAGTAACTACTAACAATACTAACAATAACCAGCCCCAGGACAGTGACAGGGTAACACAAAGAATTCGACCCAACACAATCGTCGCTAAGCAAAAGGAAAAATATCTGACATATTGGGCAGAAACAACAAAAACCCAAAGCAAACTCAATTGCTACTTGGCCCTAAACAGACAATACAACATAGCTGATTACCTGACCATGGTAAAGGATAACAAACTGAGAAGAGCCTTGACAAGGTACAGACTTAGCGAACATAGCCTAGCGATCGAAAAAGGCAGACACAGGCAGACCAGTCTGCCAAGAGAGGACAGGATATGCTCGCACTGCAGTCAGGGAGTGGTGGAGACAGAGATGCACTTCCTCACAGCTTGTGGAAAATATCAGGGCATCAGGGAGAATTTCTACCAAAAATTCTCACAAATATGCCCTGATTTCAGAAATCTGAATGACAACCAAAAACTCCCATTCCTACTGGGAGAGGAGAGAAGCTGTATAACACTGGCGGCACGCTATGTTACAGCTTGCCATGAACAGAGAGCCAACCAGTAAACTAAGAAAAGAATATATATAAACAATGCGAATATATATTTATACACTCAGGGATATACCTGTTTATACACTGTATGAATAGAACTGCGTTTATGTGGTAAACCATAAATGTATTTTGATGCTTTGGCAACATAAGATGTAACTTATCATGCCAATAAAGCGATTTGAATTGTGAATTGTGAATTGTGTGGGGTGTGAGGGGTGTGTGTGGGGTGTGAGGGGTGTGAGGGGTGTGAGGGGTGTGTGAGGGGTGTGTGGGATGTGAGGGGTGTGTGGGGTGTGTGGGGTGTGAGGGGTGTGTGGGGTGTGTGTGGGGTGTGAGGGGTGTGTGGGGTGTGTGAGGGGTGTGTGAGGGGTGTGTGGGATGTGAGGGGTGTGTGGGGTGTGTGTGGTGTGTGGGTGGGGTGTGAGGGGTGTGTGTGGGGTGTGTGTGGGATGTGTGTGGGGGTGTGAGGGGTGTGTGAGGGGTGTGTGGGGTGTGTGTGGTGTGTGGGTGGGGTGTGAGGGGTGTGTGAGGGGTGTGAGGGGTGTGTGAGGGGTGTGTGGGGTGTGTGGGGTGTGTGGGGTGTGTGTGGGGTGTGAGGGGTGTGTGGGGTGTGTGGGGTGTGTGTGGGGTGTGAGGGGTGTGTGGGGTGTGTGTGTGGGGTGTGTGTGTGGGGTGTGAGGGGTGTGTGGGGTGTGTGGGGTGTGTGTGTGGGGTGTGTGAGGGGTGTGTGGGGTGTGAGGGGTGTGTGAGGGGTGTGTGGGATGTGAGGGGTGTGTGGGGTGTGTGTGGGGTGTGAGGGGTGTGTAGGATGTGAGGGGTGTGTGGGGTGTGTGTGGTGTGTGGGTGGGGTGTGAGGGGTGTGTGTGGGGGTGTGAGGGGTGTGTGGGGTGTGTGGGTGGGGTGTGTGGGGTGTGTGGGGTGTGAGGGGTGTGTGAGGGGTGTGAGGGGTGTGTGGGGTGTGTGTGTGGGGTGTGTGTGGGGTGTGAGGGGTGTGTGGGGTGTGAGGGGTGTGTGAGGGGTGTGTGGGGTGTGAGGGGTGTGTGTGGTGTGTGTGGGGTGTGAGGGGTGTGTAGGATGTGAGGGGTGTGTGGGGTGTGTGTGGTGTGTGGGTGGGGTGTGAGGGGTGTGTGTGGGGGTGTGTGGGGTGTGAGTGGTGTGTGTGGGGTGTGTGGGGTGTGAGGGGTGTGTGAGGGGTGTGAGGGGTGTGTGGGTGTGTGAGGGGTGTGTGGGGTGTGAGGGGTGTGAGGGGTGTGTGTGGGGTGTGTGGGTGTGTGTGTGTGTGGGGTGTGAGGGGTGTGTGTGGGGTGTGAGGGGTGTGTGTGGGGGTGTGTGGGGGGGGTGTGAGGGGTGTGTGTGGGGGTGTGTGGGGTGTGTGGCGTGTGTGTGGGGGTGTGAGGGGTGTGTGGGGTGTGTGGGGTGTGAGGGGTGTGTGGGGTGTGAGGGGTGTGTGTGGGGGTGTGTGTGGGGTGTGAGGGGTGTGTGTGGGTGTGAGGGGTGTGTGAGGGGTGTGTGGGATGT
>NC_140997.1:103832411-103876558 GCF_052327205.1 Somniosus microcephalus
GAGGTAGGAAGGGAGAGAGAGGGAGGGATGGAGAGGGAGGGAGCTGGGGTGGGGAAGGGGGGAGAGACACTAAATGTGGACTCTCCTCGCTGCCACCCTGTGAAACACCTGTGTGCCGGGAGTGTAGCCGCATTATCATTGGGAATTTGCCCTGTGTGTGTCGTTGCACAGGATCTACATCTTTTACATTGTGTGTTTCTGCATCAGATTATGTCATGAGATAGCTGGTGACCTAATTGCTTTCAGCAATGTTGCGTTTGGCCATTCCCAGCCACACTGGGCGAGTCTTCTGCTTTATATTTTAAATAATAATAATGATATTCTAGTTTCTTTACCGTGGCGATCTAGGGCGGGGTTTGTTTGGTTTAAGATCTGGGCTTGCTGGGGGACTGCCAACAAGGCGTGCTCAGTATTCCAGGTGCCCGGGCAGGCTCGGCTCAGCACGGCACTCGGCAGCGTACGTGACAGGAGACACTAAACATGACTTTGTATTGTCAATAAACCCTGGCACTTGGATGATGAACCCTGCTGATTATTGAACTGTAGGATTTTTATTAAGCCCCAATTCTACAACGAGAATTTTTTTTAAAAGGGATGGCTTCTATAAATACTACACTTTCTAGTCGTCCCCAGTGTTTGGCAAAGATGCGTCTGTGTTGGGTGTTTGGTGGGTGCTGCACTTGTCCTTCAGTGTGACTGGGGCTCAAGGGTAGATTACAGAGTCCAGCAACATCAGAACTTCAGCAAAGTGCAGACAAAATGATTAGATGAGTTTTTTTGGGAGGGGGGGTGGTGGGGAGGAGGAGGTGGAAGTGTTGATAATTTTTCATGCATCGACTTTAAAATGGTTTTATACATGGAGAAATGACACACGGTAATTCAATTAAAACCAGTAGTGTGTGTATTGTATCAAAATAACTGCAAACTAATTCAGAGTGGGTTTAATACTGGACCTCTGTTAACATTGACAGATCAATCCTGCTTCTGTTTATGAAAGAGATTGTTGGGGCTCGCGAATTGATGGCACACATTAAGCCTGATGGCTTATTGCGACTATAAATTCAAAATATAAAACTCGTGTTTTGCAAGTATAATTAAAATGTAGTCCTGGATAGCCCCACAGCGCTGTCTACTCTGTGGTACTTGTAGCCATACCCTAATGAAACGGGTCCAATTAAACAGTGACCTTGTCTTACCCAGAGAATGATACAGCACCGAAGGAGGCCATTCCGCCCATCGTGCCTGTGCCGGCTCTTTGAAAGAGCTCTCCAATTAGTCCCACTTGCCCACTCTTTCTCCATAGCTCTGCAAATGTTTCCTTTTTAAGTGCACTCGCCTAGTTCCATTCTTATCTATCTAATCATTGCCAGAGAATCACCTGCAATGGCTTCTCTTCCTGTTCCCACATCATTACCTCTGGTGTCCCCCAAGGATCTATCCTTGGCCCCCTCCTATTTCTCATCTACATGTTGCCCCTCGGCGACATCATCCGAAAACACAGCGTCAGTTTCCACATGTACGCTGACAACACCCAGCTCTACCTGACCACCACTTCTCTCGACCCCCTCCACTGTCTCTAAATTGTCAGACTGCTTGTCCAACATCTTGTCCAACACACAGTTCTGGATGAGCAGAAATGTTCTCCATTTAAATATTGGGGAGACCGAAGCCATTGTTTTCGGTTCCCGCCACAAACTCCGTTCCCTAGACACTGACTCCATCCCTCTCCCTAACATCTGTCTGAGGCTGAACCACACTGTTTGCAACCTTGGTGTCATATTTGACCCTGAAATGAGCTTCCGACCACATATCCGCAGCATAACTACGACCACCTACTTCCACCTCCATAACATCGCCCGACTCCACCCTTGTCTCAGCTCATCCGCTGCTGAAACCCTCATCCATGCCTTTGTTACCTCTAGACTTGACTATTCCAACACACTCCTGGCTGGCCTCCCACATTCTACCCTACGTAAACTTGAGGTCATCCAAAACTCGGCTGCCCGTGTCCTAACTCGCACCAAGTCCTGTTCGCCCATCACCCCTGTGCTCACTGACCTACATTGGCTCCCGGTTAAGCAACACAACAATTTCAAAATTCTCATCCTTATTTCAAATCCCTCCATGGCCTCGCACCTCCCTAACTCTAGATTCTCCTCCAGCCCTCCCCCCCTCCCTCTCTCCCCCCCTCCCCTCTCCTCCTCCTCCCCTCTCCTCCTCCTCCTCCCCTCTCCTCCTCCTCCTCCCCTCCCTCTCCCCCTTCCCCCCCCTCTCCCCTTCCCCCCTCTCTCCCCCTTCCCCCCCTCTCTCCCCCTCTCTCCCCCTTCCCCTCTCTCCCCCCTCTCTCTCTTCCCCCCCTCTCTCCTCTCCCCCCTTCCCCCCCCTCTCTCCCCTTCCCCCCTCTCTCCCCTTCCCCCCTCTCTCCCCCTTCTCCCCCCTCTCTCCCCCATCCCCTCTCTCCCCCCTCTCTCTCTCCCCCCCTCTCCCCTCCCCCCTCTCTCCCCTCTCTCCCCCTCCCCCCTCTCTCCCCTCCCCCTCTCTCCCCTCCCCCCTCACCCCTCCCCCCCTCTCTCCCCTCCCCCCCCTCTCTCCCCTCCCCCCCACTCTCCCCTCCCCCCCTCTCTCCCCTCTCTCCCCTCCCCCCCACTCTCCCCTCCCCCCTCTCTCCCCTCCCCCCTCTCTCCCTCCCCCCCTCTCTCCCCTCCCCCCCTCTCTCCCCTCCCCCCTCTCTCCCCTCCCCCCTCTCTCCCCTCCCCCCGCTCGTCCCCTCCCCCCCCTCTCTCCCCTCCCCCCCCCTCTCCCCTCCCCCCCCTCTCTCCCCTCCCCCCCCTCTCTCCCCTCCCCCCACTCTCCCCCCCCTCTCTCCCCCCCCCTCTCTCTCCCCCCTCTCTCTCCCCCCCCTCTCTCTCCCCCCTCTCTCTCCCCCCTCTCTCCTCCCCCCTCTCTCCTCCCCCCCTCTCTCCTCCCCCCCTCTCTCCTCCCCCCTCTCTCCTCCCCCCCTCTCTCCTCCCCCCCTCTCTCCTCCCCCCCTCTCTCCTCCCCCCCTCTCTCCTCCCCCCCTCTCTCCTCCCCCCCTCTCTCCTCCCCCCCTCTCTCCTCCCCCCCTCTCTCCTCCCCCCCTCTCTCCTCCCCCCCTCTCTCCTCCCCCCTCTCTCCTCCCCCCTCTCCTCCCCCCCCTCTCTCCTCCCCCCCTCTCTCCTCCCCCCCTCTCTCCTCCCCCCCTCTCTCCTCCCCCCCTCTCTCCTCCCCCCCTCTCTCCTCCCCCCCTCTCTCCTCCCCCCCCTCTCTCCTCCCCCCTCTCTCCTCCCCCCCTCTCTCCTCCCCCCCTCTCTCCTCCCCCCCCTCTCTCCTCCCCCCCTCTCTCCTCCCCCCTCTCTCCTCCCCCCCTCTCTCCTCCCCCCCTCTCTCCTCCCCCCCTCTCTCCTCCCCCCCTCTCTCCTCCCCCCCTCTCTCCTCCCCCCCTCTCTCCTCCCCCCCTCTCTCCTCCCCCCCTCTCTCCCTCCCCCCCTCTCTCCTCCCCCCCTCTCTCCTTCCCCCTCTCCCCCCCTCCCCTCCCCTCCCCCCCTCTCTCCTCCCCCCCTCTCTCCTCCCTCCCCCCCCCCCGAGATATCTGTGCTCCTCTAATTCTGCCCTCTTGAGCATCCCTGATTATAATCGCTCAACCATTGGTGCCTGTGCTTTCTGTTGCCGAGGCCCTAAGCTCTGGAATTCCCTGCCTAAACCTCTCCGCTTCTCCACCTCTCTCTCCTCCTTTAAGATGCTCCTTAAACTTCAGATTCAGATTAGATTTATTTGCCATATGTAACAAGTACAATGGAATGCTTGTTCCCCGTAGGGACGCGTCAGCTATACATACAGCGCCGCGTTCAGAGTCAATACAATGGCTTTCCGTGGCAGTGGGAGCACGATGTCCCTCAGCCGCTCCGTCCTCCTCTTCACCGCGGCCTCCTCCTCACTGTTGCCGGCTCCATGTGTGCTGGCTTGCTTCTCCCACTCTGGCCGCCATGCCCGGCTCCCATCCGGACTGCGAGTTACCCGAAATGGAGCTGCCGGCCGACGTGCTGTAGCGTGTCATGAGTCTGCTGCTGCTGCTCGTTGCGCTGCGCTCCTCCGCCCGACTCGCCGAACACATTGTCGGGATGTGAATGCTCCAATTCAGCCTCCTCTTCACCGTCGCCGGCTCCACGGCCCGGGGCCTACTTCTCTCTCTCCCGGGTCGGCCTCTGGCCGCCATGCTCGGCTCCCCTCCTCCCAGTCGGAATTCCTTCCCGCCGAGGAGCTGCCGGCCGATGTGCTCCAGCGGGTCGGCTTGGCTGCTGCTCACCGCGCTGCTCTGCCTCTGCCCGACTCGCCGAGCACCTCGCTCCGGTTGCGGGAGCGAGCGGCGAGAGCTGGCCGCCCGAAGCAGGGAGAGCGATCTCAGCACCGGACCGTCACGGCCGCCATCTATTAGTGTTCTTGCACCCAAAAGATCTAACTTAATTTTGAGAACCACCTCGAAGGTCGGAAACCTCTTTGACCCAGCTTTCGGTCACCTGCCCTAATTTATCCTTGTGTGGCTCGGTGCCACTTTTTTCTTTTAACGCTCCTATGCAGTGCCTTGGGACGTTAAAGGTGCTATATAAATAAAAGTTGTTGTTGTATCCACTTCCCTTTTGAAAGTTACTATTGAATCGCAGCGCATTCCAGATCACAACTCGCTGCGTAAAAACATTCTCCTCATCACCCCTCTAGTTCTTTTGCCAATTATGTTCAATCTGTGTCCTCTGGTTACTGACCCTCCTGCCACTGGAAACAGTTTCTCCTTATTGCTCTTTCAACACCTCAATTAGATCTCCCTTTAACCATCTCTGCTCTAAGGAAAACAATCCCAGCTTCTCTGGTCTCCTGTTCCATTTGTGAATGTACAAATCTGGTTATAGAACGAATGTTGGAGTAATGTAGTGGCCAATGTTCCCTCTAAGCTGTGCGCGCGCGGTGATCCACAAGGCCCCGCGCAGGCCGTTCACAAGCTTTACCATCTGAAATACCGGCATGCGCAGAAAATGTAAAGACCGAGCACAACGAGGACAATTTAGAAGGAATATTGATCGTGGCATCTTTGATTCTATGTTCGCTTTTTCTCAAATTTTGCAAATCTTCATTGATTTATAGTAAGCGGGTAGTAAGGGGCGGGGTGGGGCCTATTGGGGACAAAGAAGGTGATATATGCTTAGAGGCGCAGGGCAAGGCTAGAATACTCAATGAGTACTTTGTATCGGTGTTTACTAAGGAGATGGATGCTGACAAAATATCGATAGAAGTGGAAAAGGTAGAAGCAATGGAAGGGGTGAAAATTGAGAGTCAGGATGTACTAGAAAGATTGGGTATGCGTAGAGTGTATAAGTCACCTGGTCCAGTTGGATTGCATCCCAGGTTGCTAAGGGAATTGGGGGAGGAGATAGCAGAAGGGCTTGCCATAATTTTCCAATCTTCCCTAGATGCGGGGGAGGTGCCCGAGGATTGGAAAGTGGCAAATGTGACATCATTGTTCAAGAAAGGGTGTAAGGACAATCCTAGTAACTACAGGCCGGTCAGTTTAACATCAGTGGTGGGTAAAGTTTTCGAAACAATAATCAAGGAAAAAATTAACGGGCACTTGGAGAGGTTTAAGCTAATTAAGGAGAGCCAACACGGATTTGTAAAAGGCAGATCATGTTTGACTAATCTAATTCAATTTTTTGATGAAGTAACAGGGATGACCGATGATGGGAATGCAATGGATGTTGTCCACATGGATTTTAGGAAGGCGTTTGACAAAGTACCACGTAGAAGGCTGGTTAACAAAATTGAGGCTCATGGAATAGGTGGGTCTGGCAGCTTGGATAAGGAATTGGCTTAAGGACAGAAAACAACGAGTTGTGGTAAATGGCTGTTTTTCAGACTGGAGGATGGTAGACAGTCGTGTTCCCCAAGGGTCAGTGCTGGGGCCACTGCTTTTTTTGATATATATAGATGACCTGGATATTGGAATACAGAGTAGAATTTCTAAATTTGCCGATGACAAACTTGGGGGTGTGGCAATCAATGAGGATGATACCAATCAACTGCAACAGGACATAGAAAGGCGAGCAGAATGGGCAGACACTTGGCAGATGGAATTTAATACAAAGAAGTGTGAGGTGATGCATTTTGGCAGAAGGAACAGGGAGAGGCAATATACACTTAATGGCACAGTTTTAAAGAGTGTGCAGGGACAGAGGGACCTGGGAGTTAATATGCATAGGTCCCTGAAGGTGACCGGACATATTGAGAGAGTGGTTAGCAAAGCTTATGGAATCTTGGGCTTCAGAAATAGAGATATTGAGTACAAAAGTAGAGAAGTTATGTTGAACTTTTATAAAGCGCTGTTTAGGCCACAACTGGAGTATTGCGTCCAGTTCTGGTCACCACACTTTAGGAAGGCTGTGAAGGCCTTTGAGAGGGTGCAGAGGAGATTTACCAGAATGGTTCTGGGGATGGGGATCTTAGTTATAAGGACAAGTTGGAGAAGCTGAATTTGTTTTCATTAGAGCAAAGGAGGTTGAGGGGTGATTTGATAGAGGTACAAGATTATGACGCGTTTGGATAGGCTAGACGGGGAAAGGCTGTGCCCACGAGTTGATGGTACAAGGACTAGGGAACACAAATTTAATGTTTTGGGCAAGAGATACGGGGGGATGTGAGGAAAAACTTTTTTACGCAGCGAGTGGTGAGGACCTGGAACTTGCTGCCGATGGAAATGGTGGAAGCGGAAACACTCAATGTTTTCAAGGGGAGACTGGATAGGCACTTGAGGGAAATAAACTTGCAGGGCTACGGGGATAGAACGGGGGAATGGGACTGACTGGATTGCTCTACAGAGAGCCGGCACAGACTCAATGGGCCGAATGGCCCCCTTCTGTGCCGGTATGACTCTATGACTCAATATGAACAGTGAATCATAGAAAGTTATTGCACGGAAGGAGGCTATTTCGGCCGATCGTGTCCGCGCCAGCCAACAAAGAGCTATCCAGCCTAATCCCACTTCCCAGCTCTTGGTCTGTAGCCCTGCAGGTTAGAGCATCCCAAGTGCACGTCCAAGTACTTTTTAAATGTGGTTAGCGTTCCTGCCTCTACCACCCTTTCAGGCAGTGAGTTCCAGACCCCCACAACCCTCTGGGTGAAGAAATGTCCCCTCAAATCCCCTCTAAACCTTCCCCCAATTACTTTAAATCTGTGCCCCCTGGTTTTTGACCCCTCTGCTAAGGGAAATAGGTCCTTTCTATCCACTTTATCTATGCCCCTCATAATTTTATACACCTCAATAAGCTCTCCCCTCAGCCTCCTCTGTTCCAAGGAAAACAGATCCAGCCGATCCAGTCTTTCCTCATAGCTAAGATTCTCTACTCCCGGCAACATCCTTGTAAATCTCCTCTGTACCCTCTCTAGTGCAATCACATCTTTCCTGTAATGTGGTGACCAGAACTGCGCGCAGTACTCTAGCTGAGGCCTAACTAGTGTTTTATACAGTTGAAGCATAACCCCCTGCTCTTGTTTTCTATGCCACGGCTACCTTCAGGGATCTATGGACATGCACTCCAAGGTCCCTTTGTTCCTCTACACTACTCAGTGTCCTACCATTTAATGTGTATTCCCTTTTCTTGTTAGCCCTCCCTAAATGCATTACCTCACACTTCTCTGGATTGAATTCCATTTGCCACTGTTCAAAGGGGCCACAGATAGATTTTAAATCCATTCATTAATTAGTATTTATGGCAGCTTGCTGATTCTGACAGCGTTTGATGTTCTGGCTTAGGAGTTATCCAAGAACACAGGAACGGGAGGAGGCCATTCAGTCCCTCGAGCCTGTTCTGCCATTCGATGAGATCATGGCTGATCTGTGACCTAACTCCATATACCTGCCTTTGCCCCACATCACTTAATACCTCTGGTTACTGGAAATCTATCAATCTCAGAATTAAAATTAACAATTGACCCAGCATCAACTGTCGCTTGTGGAAGAGAGTTCCAAACTTCTACCACCCTTTGTGTGTCGAATGTTATCTCCAAAACCATAAAATGCAAACAGGACAGCCAGCAATAAGGGATACAAGCACCAGTAGGGTGCTGGGCCTCGAGGCTTGTATATCCTGGGCTTTTATCGTAAATATGTCCGCCATATTGCAATGGTGTGAATTACAAATTGTTTGACCATCACCAGCAAATAAATTGTGTTCAGTGACGTGCTCAAACTCACATTTGCCCAGTCAAGCTACAAATTATTGACTGTGTGACAAATGAGGAGCCGTCCACATTTCTAGTTTTAGCATAGAGATCTTCAACTGTAGCTTCTCCCATCCCCCGATTCGCTGGTATATTACTGTCCTTATTACAGTGAAACCTAGGGCAGGAGCCAAGGGGGACACCACCAAGGTTGAAAGTACTCGGTGGGAAGACACGATAAATTGATGCGTTGTTGTTAGATGGCTCCAAGCTCAGTTTATATAAAGTCTATAGATTGTAGGAGGAAGTTAAGATTGACCCTCATTCTCCACCCCCCCCCCCCCCAAATATATTCTTGATCCCCTGTTTAAGAAGGCCCACCACCATCTTCTCAGGGCAACTAGGGATGGGCACCAATTCCCGGCCTTGACGGTATCGCCCACATCCTGAGAATTATGTTTCTTTAAAAACATGGGAAGATGAAGAATAGAGGGGAGAATTTGGAGCTGTGGACAAGAGGGGAAATTTCAAACGTCCAATGCCCATAGTATTACATAGAGTTACAAGAAACAGGCCGTTCTGCCCAGCTGGTCTATGCCGATGCTTATACGAGCCTCCTCCCACCCTAATTAACTGCTTATGTAGCTCTGTATTAAATTTTGTTTGATGATCGCTCCTGTGAAGCGCCTTGGGATGATTCACTACGTTGAAGGCGCAATATAAATACACGTTGTTGTTGTTGATGGCAGTGGTAGAGTCGTGGGGCGGGGGAGGGAAATCGGGCAAGGAAAGCCGATGCCTGGTTCCCGCCAATAATGCTCTGTAACTTCGGGGGGGGGGGGGGGGTTAGTCCTGTCAAGAATCACTAATAATAACCCGAGATCTATAAAGCCAGTTCTCTCTAACGTGTCATTTGTGCTGTTGATAAGGGTTATTGATTCTCTGAAAATCGTTTGCTCTGTGCTGCAGACTAAAAGGTTAATTATTAACTTTTTTAACAGATGAATGACGGGAAGACACGGAAATGTAATGCTGCTGTTCTCTTTGTTTTTGTAGGGTAAGGTTTTAGGAGTTAAAATATCAAGGCCTTTTCTATGGATACAAGTTCACCATGTACACTGGCATAAAGCTGTCAGCTTGCTCGCTCACCTCTCTGTTCCCTTGTGTTTAATGCATGACTCGCTGTCAATTCTTCTACCTGCTCATGGTGTAAAAATGCAAACCAACCACTTGAATGCAAGAACAAGCAGTGTTAGTAGAGAACGAAAAAGACGAGACTTGCATCTATATAGCACCTTTCACGACCTCAGGACATCCCAAAGTGCTATGAAGTACTTTTGAAGTGTAGGCACTGTTGTAATGTAGGAAACGCGGCTGCCAATTTGCGCACAGCAAGCTCCCACAAACAGCAGTGTGATAATGACCAGATCATCTGTTTTAGTGATGTTGGTTGAGGGATAAATATTGGCCAGGACACTGGGGAGAACTCCCCCGCTCCTCTTCAAAATAGTGCCTTGGGATCTTTTATGTCTACCTGAGAGGGCAGATGGGGCCTCAGTTTAACATTTTATCCGAAAGACAGCACCTCCGACAGTGCAGCACTCGATCAGTGTCAGCCTAGATTTTGTGCTCAAGTCTCTGGAGTGGAACTTGAACCCACAACCTTCTGACTTGGAGGCGAGGGTATACCATTGAGCCATGGCTGACACCTAACTGCGCTAGTGTTAATTTACCTGATAACCTTGCTTGGCATTGTCACAGAGCTACTTGCCTCCTGTTTCCTTGACATTTCTTCCCATGCACTACAACCATGTAAATGGGTGGGGAGCCTAGGGGCAGGAGCTCAGACAATAGGCTGTAACTGAGGCAAATGCCTCTGTGTGTCCCATTGCTGGGATTTGATCATTCATTTCTGCTATTTTGTAACATGAAAATAAATAGTTATATAAATAAACATTTCTCCCACCCAAAATATATGGTGTGCGAGTTTATATAAAGCATGGGAAGAAAATTAGAACAGGCTATGTGAGGGACTGGGGGTTGCTATGGAAACAGGGTAGAGTATGTATGTTCTCAGAACTTGTAGCCCATTGAGAGCATCTTCTCACAATGCCAAATGTTGCTTGTGATTGGTGCAGCAGCTGTATGAATGATTCATGCCCTCGTGCGTGTCCCTTGCATGTTAATACCCACCCCTCGTGCAAACCGTGCGCGTCCCCTGCACGTTAATACCCATCCCTCGTGCAAACAGTGCGGGTCCGCTGCATGTTAATACCCACCCCTCCTGCAAACCGTGCGCGTCCCCTGCACGTTAATACCCACCCCTCGTGCAAACAGTGCGCGTCCCCTGCACTATAATACCCACCCCTCGTGCAAACAGTACGCATCCCCTGCACGCTAATACCCACCCCTCGTGCACACAGTGCGGGTCCCCTGCACGTTAATACCCACCCCTCGTGCACACAGTGCGGGTCCCCTGCACGTTAATACCCACCCCTCATGCAAACAGTGCGCGTCCCCTGCACGATAATACCCATCCCTCGTGCACATAGTGCGGGTCCCCTGCACGATAATACCCACCCCTCGTGCAAACAGTGCGTGTCCCCTGCACGATAATACCCATCCCTCGTGCACACAGTGCGGGTCCCCTGCACGTTAATACCCACCCCTCGTGCAAACAGTGCGCGTCCCCTGCACTATAATACCCACCCCTTGTGCAAACTGTAATACAGCAATCATGGGGGACTTTAATCTACAAACCAAATTTGCAGTAATAGTGTGGAGGATGAATACATGGAATATTTGCAAGATAATTTTCTAGATCAGTATGTTGAGGAACTAACTAGGGAACAGGCTATTTTAGGTCTAGTATTGTGCAATGAGAAAGGGTTAATTAATAACCTTGTAGTAAAGGGGCCCTTAGGGAAGAGTGACCATAATATGATAGAATTTTATATTGGGTTTGAAAGTGATTTAGTTAAATGCAAAACTAGGGTCTTAAATCTAAACAAAGCAAACTATGTAAGTATGAGGGGCAAGTTGACTAAGGTAGATTGGGGAACTACATTAAAATGTATGATGGTAGACGAGCAATGGCTAGCATTTAAAGAATTAATACATAGTTTACAACAAATATACATTCCTTTAAGGCACAAAAACCCCACAGGAAAAATGGTCTAACCGTGGCTAACAAGAGAAGTTAAAGATAGTATTAGATTAAAGGAAGAGGCTTATAATGTTGCCAAAAAGAGTAGTAAGCCTGAGGATTGGGAGGATTTTAGAATTCAGCAAAGGAGGACCAAGAAACTGATAAAGAAAGGGAAAATAGAATGAGAGTAAACTAGCGAGAGACATAAAAACAGACTAAAAACTTCTATAGGTATGTAAAAAGGAAAAGATTAGTGAGAATAAATTTTGTGTCCCTTACAGGCTGAGACAGGAGAAATTATAATGGGGAATAAGGAAATGGCAGAGAAATTAAACAAATACTTTGTGTCTGTCTTCACAGAAGATGATGCAAAAAACTTCCTGGAAATAATGGAGAACCAAGGCTCTAGCGAGAATGAGGAACTGAAAGAAATTAGTATTAGTAAAATAGTACTGGAGAAATTAATGGGACTGAAAGCCAGTAAATCCCCTGGACCTGATGGCCTACATCCTAGGGTTTTGAAAGAGGTGGCTATAGAGATAGTGGATGAATTGGTTGTCATTTTCCAAAATTCCATAGATTCTAGAACGGTTCCTGTGGATTGGAAGGTGGCAAATGTAACCCCACTTTTAGGAAAGGAGGGAGAGAGAAAATGGGGAACTACAGACCAGTTAGCCTGACATCAGTAGTAGGGAAAGTGCTAGAATCTATTATTTGGGACGTGGTAACAGGGCACTTAGAAAATAATAATAGGATTGGGCAGAGTCAACACGGATTTATGAAAGGGAAATCGTGTTTAACAAGTCTATTAGTGTTTTGAGGTTATAACTAGCAGAAATAGATGAGGGGGAACAAGAGGATGTGGTGTATTTGGACTTTCAGAAGGCATTCGATAAGGTGCCACACAAGAGGTTATTAAACAAAATTAGGGCTCATGGGATTGGGGGTAATATACTAGCATGGATTGGTTAACAGACAGAAAACAGAGAGTAGGAATAAATGGGTCATTTTCGGGTTGGCAGGCTGTAACTAGTGGGGTACCACAAGGATCGGTGCTTGGGCCTCAGCTAGTCACAATCTATATTAATGATTTGGATGAGGGGACCAAATGTAAATTATCCAAGTTTGCTGATGTTACAAAGCTGGGTGGGAATGTAAGTTGTGAGGAGGATGCAAGGAGGCTTCAAGGGGATATAGACAGGCTAAGTGAGTGGGCAAGAACATGGCAAATGGAATATAATGTGGAGAAATGTGAAGTTATCCACTTTGGTAGGAAAAATAGAAAAGCAGAGTATTTTTTAAATTGGTGAGAGATCGGGAAATGTTGGTGTTCAGAGTGACCTGGGTGTCCTTGTACACGAACCCGCATAAGAGATTAGCGTGCAAAATTAAGGCACATGGGATTGGGGGCAAGGTATTGACTTGGATACAGAACTGGTTGGCGGACAGAAAGCAAAGAGTTGGAATAAACGGGTCGTTTTCCGAGTGGCAGGCAGTGACTAGTGAGGTACCGCAAGGATCGGTCCTAGGACCCCAGCTGTTCACAATATATATTAATGGATGAGGGAATTGGATGTAATATCTCCAAATTTGCAGACGACACAAAGCTGGGTGGGAGAGTATGCTGCGAGGAGGATGTCATGAAACTCCAGTATGATTTGGACAGGTTAGGTGATTGGGCAGAAACATGGCAAATGCACTATAATGTGGATAAATGTGAGGTGCAGAGAGACCTGGGTGTTCTTGTGCACCAGTCGCTGAAGGTAAGCATGCAGGTGCAGCAGGCGGTTAAGAAGGCAAATGGTATGTTGGCCTTCGTAGCAAGAGGGTTTGAGTACAGGAACAAGGATGTCTTGCTACAGTTGTACAGGGCCTTGGTGAGACCGCACCTTGAGTATTGTGTGCAGTTTTGGTCGCCTTATCTGAGGAAGGACGTTCTTGCCATGGAAGGAGTGCAGCGAAGATTCACCAGGCTGATACCTGGGGTGGCAGGAATGACGTATGAGGAGAGATTGTGTCGATTGGGCTTATACTCACTGGAGTTTAGAAGATTGAGAGGGGCTCTCATCGAAACCTATAAAATTCTGTCAGGCCTGGACAGATTAGATGCAGGAAGGATGTTTCGGATGGCCGGGGAGTCCAGAACCAGGGGTCATAGTCTAAGGATAAGGAGTAAGCCATTTAGGACTGAAATGAGGAGGAATTTCTTCACCCAGAGAGTGGTGAACCTGTGGAATTCTCTGCCACAGAGGGCGGTGGAGGCCAGTTCATTAAATATATTCAAGAAAGAGTTGGATATATTTCTTGAGGCTAAAGGGATCAAGGGATAAGGGGAGAAGGCAGGGACAGGGTACTGAATTTGAATGATCAGCCATGATCTCATTGAATGGCGGAACAGGCTCGAAGGGCCGAATGGCCTACTCCTGCTCCTATCTTCTATGTTTCTATGAAAGTTAACATGCAGGCACAGCAAGCAATTAGGAAAGCAAATGGTATGTTGGCCTTTATTACAAGAGGCTTTGAGTATAAGAGTAAAGATTTCTTTCTGCAATTATATAGGGCCCTGGTGAGACCACACCTGGAGTAATGTGTGCAGCTTTGGTCTCCTTACCTAAGGAAGGATATACTTGCCATAGAGGGAGTGCAATGAAGGTTCACCAGACTGGTTCCTGGGATGGGGGTATTGTCCTATGAGGAAAGATTGAGTAGACTAGGCCTATATTTTCTAGAGTTTAGAAGAATGAGAGGTGATCTCATTGAAACATAAAAAATTCTTAAAGGACTTGATAGGGTAGATGCAGGGAGGATGTTTCCCCTGGTTGGGGAGTCTAGAACCAGCCGTCACAGTCCCAGAATAAGGGGTCGGCAATTTAGGACTGAGATGAGAAATGTCTTCACTCAGAGGGTGGTGAAAATTTGGAATTCTCTACCCCAGAGGGCTGTGGAGGCTCAGTCATTAAGTATATTCAAGACAGAGATCGATAGATTTTTGAATATTAAGGGAATCAAGGGATATGGGGATAGTACAGCAAAGTGGAGATGAGGTAGAAGATCAGTCATGATCTTATTGAATGGCAGAGCAGGCTCGAAGGGCCAAATGGCCTACTCCTGCTCCTATTTCTCATGTTCAAACAATGCCTGTCCCTTGTACAATAATATCCACCCCTCGTACAAACAGTGCACGTCCCCTGCGCAAAGAGCATGCAGTTTATTGTGCTTCCTTTCTATCCATTTTTCTCCCTCCTCCACTGAAGGGGCAGACTCTTGCTGGGTAAAGGCCCAAGAGGGGCAGACTCTTCCTGGGGTCAGGGTCCACGAGGGGCAGACTCTTGCTGGGGTCAGGATCCACGAGGGGCAGACTCTTGCTGGGGTCAGGGTCCACGAGGGGCAGACTCTTGCTGGGGTCAGGATCCACGAGGGGCAGACTCTTGCTGGGTCAGGGTCCACGAGGGGCAGACTCTTGCTGGGTCAGGGTCCACGAGGGGCAGACTCTTGCTGGGGTCAGGGTCCACGAGGGGCAGACTCTTGCTGGGGTCAGGGTCCACGAGGGGCAGACTCTTGCTGGGTCAGGGTTCACGAGGGGCAGACTCTTGCTGGGTCAGGGTCCACGAGGGGCAGACTCTTGCTGGGTCAGGGTCCACGAGGGGCAGACTCTTGCTGGGGTCAGGGTCCACGAGGGGCAGACTCTTGCTGGGTGAGGGGCAGACTCTTGCTGGGTCAGGGTCCATGAGGGGCAGACTCTTGCTGGGTCAGGGTCCACGAGGGGCAGACTCTTGCTGGGTCAGGGTCCATGAGGGGCAGACTCTTGCTGGGGTCAGGGTCCACGAGGAGCAGACTCTTGCTGGGTCAGGGTCCACGAGGGGCAGACTCTTGCTGGGTCAGGGTCCACGAGGAGCAGACTCTTGCTGGGTGAGCGGCAGACTCTTGCTGGCTCAGGGTCCACGAGGGGCAGACTCTTGCTGGGTGAGGGGCAGACTCTTGCTGGGTCAGGGTCCACGAGGGGCAGACTCTTGCTGGGTGAGGGGCAGACTCTTGCTGGGTCAGGGTCCACGAGGGGCAGACTCTTGCTGGGTCAGGGTCCACGAGGGGCAGACTCTTGCTGGGTCAGGGTCCACGAGGGGCAGACTCTTGCTGGCTCAGGGTCCACGAGGGGCAGACTCTTGCTGGGTGAGGGGCAGACTCTTGCTGGCTCAGGGTCCACGAGGGGCAGACTCTTGCTGGGTGAGGGGCAGACTCTTGCTGGGTCAGGGTCCACGAGGGGCAGACTCTTGCTGGGTGAGGGGCAGACTCTTGCTGGGTCAGGGTCCACGAGGGGCAGACTCTTGCTGGGTGAGGGACAGACTCTTGCTGGCTCAGGGTCCACGAGGGGCAGACTCTTGCTGGGTCAGGGTTCACGAGAGGCAGACTCTTGTTGGAGTAAAGGTCCACGAATGGCAGACTCTAGCTGGGTAAAAGTCCACGCGGGGCAGACTCTTAGCGGGGTAAAGGTCCACGAAGGGCAGACTCTAGCTGGGTAAAAGTCCACGCGGGGCAGACTCTTAGCGGGGTAAAGGTCCACGAAGGGCAGACTCTAGCTGGGTAAAAGTCCACGCGGGGCAGACTCTTACCGGGGTAAAGGTCCACGAAGGGCAGACTCTAGCTGGGTAAAGGTCCATGAGGGGCAGACTCTGGCTGGGTAAAGGTCCACAAAGAGTAGACTCTTGCTGGGGTCAGGGTTCACGAGGGGCAGACTCTAGCTGGGTAAAGGTCCACGAGGGGCAGACTTTTGCTGGGGTAAAGGTCCACGAAGGGCAGACTTTAGCTGGGTAAAGGTCCATGAGAGGCAGCCTCTTGCTGGGTCAGGGTCCACGACGGGCAGACTCTAGCTGGGTAAAGGTCCACGAGGGGCAGAATCCTGCTGGGGTCAAGGTCCACGAGGGGCAGACTCCTGCTGGGGTCATGGTCCACGAGTGGCAGACTCTTGCTGGGTAAAGATCCACGAAGAGTATACTCTTGCTGGGGTCAGGGTCCACGAGGGGCAGACTCTAGCTGGGTAAAGGTCCACAAAAAGTAGACTCTTGCTGGGGTCAGGGTTCACGAGGGTTAGACTCTTGCTGGGGTAAAGGTCCACGAGGGGCAGCATCTTGCTGGGGTAAAGGTCCACGAGGGTTAGACTCTTGCTGGGGTAAAGGTCCACGAGGGGCAGACTCTTGCTGGGTAAAGGTCCACGAGGGGCAGACTCTAGCTGGGTAAAGGTCCACGAGGGGCAGACTCTAGCTGGGTAAAGGTCCACGAGGGGCAGACTCTAGCTGGGTAAAGGTCCACGAGGGGCAGACTCTAGCTGGGTAAAGGTCCACGAGGGGCAGACTCTAGCTGGGTAAAGGTCCACGAGGGGCAGACTCTAGCTGGGTAAAGGTCCACGAGGGGCAGACTCTAGCTGGGTAAAGGTCCACGAGGGGCAGACTCTAGCTGGGTAAAGGTCCACGAGGGGCAGACTCTTGCTGGGTAAAGGTCCACGAGGGGCAGACTCTAGCTGGGTAAAGGTCCACGAGGGGCAGACTCTAGCTGGGTAAAGGTCCACGAGGGGCAGACTCTAGCTGGGTAAAGGTCCACGAGGGGCAGACTCTAGCTGGGTAAAGGTCCACGAGGGGCAGACTCTAGCTGGGTAAAGGTCCACGAGGGGCAGACTCTAGCTGGGTAAAGGTCCACAAAGAGTAGACTCTTGCTGGGGTCAGGGTTCATGAGGGGCAGATTCTTGCTGGGGTCAGGGTCCACGAAGGGTAGACTCTTGCTGGGGTAAAGGTCCACGCGGGGCAGACTCTTGCTGGGGTAAAGGTCCATGAGGGGCAGACTCTTGCTGGGGTAAAGGTCCACGCGGGGCAGACTCTTGCTGGGGTAAAGGTCCATGAGGGGCAGACTCTAGCTGGGTAAAGGTCCACGAGGGGCAGACTCTAGCTAGGTAAAGGTCCACGAGGGGCAGACTCTAGCTGGGTAAAGGTCCACGTGGGGCAGACTCTTGCTGGGGTAAAGGTCCACGAAGGGCAGACTTTAGCTGGGTAAAGATCCACGAAGGGCAGACTCTTGCTGGGTAAAGGTCCACGAGGGGCAGACTCTAGCTGGGGTAAAGGTCCACGAAGGGCAGACTTTAGCTGGGTAAAGATCCACGAAGGGCAGGCTCTTGCTGGGTCAGGGTCCACGACGGGCAGACTCTTGCTGGGTAAATGTCCACGAAGGGAAAACTCTAGCTGGGTAAAGGTCCACGAGGGGCAGACTCTTGCTGGGTCAGGGTCCCACAGGCATTGACCGCTCTCTGGCACTTCACTTGAGTAGCTGTTCTTCAGCTGTACTCCTAGACACTGAGTGTTGGCGGCTAATTCATCACAATAGGAAGCAGGTACAATCCTGTCCACACCTGACCCCCACATATGTGCACATTTTTAGCAGGGTCACAGGACATAGATCAGGAATGGATACTCTGACAAATTTTTCCCTTCCCAGTCTAGAATCACTGAGCCCAAATTGGTGGCCCCAGCTGATGTCAGCTGACTGACGATCCTGTGCCTGCACATGGTGTAAAAGTGCAGGTGACAGCCATGGCTCAGAGGGCAGCACTCTCTCCTCTCAGTTGAAAGGTGTGGCCAATATTTATCACTCAACCAACATCACTAAAACAGTTTATCTGGTCATTATCTCATTGCAAGTTTGTGGGATCTTGCTGCTGCATTTCTCAAATTACAGCAGTGACTACACTTCATGACTTACCATCCCAGATTGGACCAAAAGGGGTTGCTGTGCAATCTTTTAACCCAAATGTTGTCATTTTTCATTTTTACTGGTATTTTAACGCCATTCAAATTTTACAATAAAGACACTTTCAATTGAAAACCAAGCACTGACCAGCTCTTCAACCTATAGGCCTGGATTTTGCATTCGGCGACGTAACTACGGAGTACGTTGCCGGCATTCGATCGGAATGTGAACTTGCTCTCTGACGCTGCGTACTGGAGGGCAGCATAATGGCCGACAGATCCCAGGGTGTAGCGTGTGCGGAAGCATACCTGGGAATCATGTGGGCCGGTGCTCCAATCAGCAAACAGAAGGGGTCTCATTATTTATAACAGATGTTCATGCTCATTGAATCCCGAAGGCTCTGGTAATGAGGTTTTTTTCCCCCCTATCCTCCACCTTCTGTACCTATTTTTTTTTAAGCTTGTGCTTTGCATAGACACAAAAATAAATCCCTCAATGCAGCAACTGCTTCCTCCGAACTTTCCATGGACAAAATCCTAAAATGCCTCTCGAGTTTTTTAATTACTTGGGTTTGCCGGGATGTATCCTCTTACGCTATGGAAACAGGCCCTGTGCCTGCTTGCATCGGCTGTAAAATTTTCATACAGCATGGTGGCATAGTGGTTAGCACTGTTGCCTCACAGCGCCAGAGACCCGGGTTCGAATCCGGCCTCGGGTGACTGTCTGTGTGGAGTTTGCACATTCTCCCCGTGTTTGCGTGGGTTTTCTCCGGGTACTCCGGTTTCCTCCCACAGTCCAAAGATGTGCGGGTTAGGTTGATTGGCTATGATAAATTGACCCTTAGTGTTAGGGGGATTAAATACGTGGGGTTACAGGGATAGGGTGGGATATGTGGTGGTGTAGGGGTTACGGGGATCGGGTGGGATATGTGTCGGTGCAGGCTCGATGGGCTGAAATGGCCTCTATCTGCACTGTGGGGTTTCTGTGATTCTGTGATTGCTGGGCAGTTGATGGGCAATTAGCCCAACTCTGCACCAGCAATTGGGCATTCCCCGTTGGTGCGGACCATCTGGCAAGTCGGAACTTGACAGATCGCAGGTTCGGGATTTAGCGCAGGTGGAGCTCCCAAACTTGCTGTCCATTTCATACTCTGAGTATGCCATCATACCCACTGCAAATTCTGGCCCAGGCTCTTAACGTTTGACTGTTTAGTCTCACTGTTTGAGGGGGGTAAGAGAAAAACTATCTTGTCTCCAACAAAGAACCTGAAAACGAGTCAATCATTATGCAGTGTGTCCCAAGGGATTCACATATTGCGTTCTGCTCACCGTTTGTTTTGCTGAATCACATTGCAACTAGTGCGCTGTCAAATGGAGACAGCTTAACAAACAGGGAGTACATTCAGTTTCCAATCAGTCAGCTCTCACATTACAAGCCTTTTGGAAATTCTAGCAATATTTACACACAATTTAAGAAAAGCATTTAGATACAACTGTAACCTTTCCTCACAGCCCAAAGAGGCGAGGTGGGTTGTATCGCTCTCTCGCATCTCACCCCACAAGCTCGCTCGTGCACATACAAACATTGGTATTTCTTTATTTTTTTTTAAAGTACTTTTTAAATAATTCTAGTGTTTTAAATTCTAAAATGTAATCATACAGAAAGATCTGTACAAATGCCATTTGAAGAGGAGGTTTTGAAAGTCATAAAGTTCTGCTGAGTCAGATTTGCGTCGCTGAAAATCACTGAGCAGTCTTAATGCTGATGATGCATTAACCAAAGTCAGAACTTCCTTAGTGTTAAATCATCTGACTGGCCTCACCACCGAGCTGCTCCAGTACACGCAACCAGTAATCGCCACCTTTCTCCTGCTAGAGAAGGTTAAGGGGAAATCTGAGAGAGACGTTTTGATAGAGTAAATGAGGAGAAACGGTTTCCAGTGGCAGAGGGTCAGTAACCAGAGGTCACAGGTTTAAGGTCATTGGCAAAGGAACCAGAGGGGAGATGAGGGGAATTTTTTTTACAGCGAGTTGAAAGGGTGGTGGAAGCAGATTCAACAGTAAATTGCAAAAGGGAATTGGATAAATACTTGGAAAGGAGAAATTTGCAGGGGAATGGGACTATTTGGAGAGCTCTTTCAGAGTCAGCACAGGCTCGATGGGCCGAATGAGGAGAAGCTGTTTCCACCAGCGGGAGGGTCAGTAACCAGAGGACACAGATTCTGTGCTGGATCAGTCTATGATTCTAGTCCTGTTGCTATTGGACCAGTGTAGATAAATTTGCCAGCCCCTCCCCTCCCTCTCCCCGCTCCAAACGGGGTTTTGAATACTTTAATTGCATACAAATGCCTTTATTTTGCTTCCTTAGGCCATTTTGATTTGTTGAGTGTTGTTGGCATATTTTACCTTTTTTTTGTTAAAGCAGTGCTTATCGGTTGTTCAGTTAATAAATACCCACTGTGTGGTGATGAACTGAGCCATAAGGGGCAGCAAAGCCCCAAACGTGATCCAGGATCTGTGCAGAGTTGGGGTGGCTCCAGGACACGGCCGCCAGCATTTCTGGAAAAATTAATTGGAGCATTTCATTATCTTTGAACACTTCTGTTTATTAGTTATATAAAAATTGGAGACGGGGCAGGTAAAGGCTGTGTGACTGGCAGTCAAGCATCATCCAGTCGTGTAATGAAGAGCCTGTTCGCTTTCTAGTTGGCCGTGGGAAGGTGGGGCGACGGGAGGTTGAACGTGTCGGACAACCAATGGTGAGAGTTTAGAGGTGGGAGGTTATGTGATACGCTCTGCCAGAGATGGTGACCCTATCTGTTGGGGGGTCTCAGCGCAAGTCCCAACGCCCTGGTTCCTCTGAGCATCCAACAGCGAGGAAAGTGAGGCGACAGGCCGGGAATATCGCCTTTCAACTCGTTGGAGTGATTGCACTGGGGCCGCATCTACTCCAAGAGCCGGCCCATTACCTTCCATCTGGGAAACCCCCAGGAAATCCAAACGGCATGGAGCGAAGACCTGACCTAATGGGTCTCCATCCCTATTTCCACCTCCCTGGACCAGCGATGAGGGAAATCTCCCCACATTCAGCAAATTACATGTTTATTAGACAGTATTCTGGGAGCGTTGCCAGTGCTTTCAGGGTCAAACTCTATGATGTGCCTATCAGCGTAGAAATTGTACATGGGTGACCTTGATTATTGATCTATGCTTGTTTACCTACGTACTCAATGTTATCTTGACTCCTATTAAGGTACTCTGGAAGAAAGTAGGAAAGGTGTTGCAGGTGGATAAGTATGAGACAGGTAAGTGCAGTGGGGGGAGAGGTTAGGGGGCGGTTTGGGGTTTGGCAGGATTGGCTTAGTTCTACGCAAGGGTCCCGGGGTAAGTTGTGAGTTTAATAGAACTGGGGTAGCAGGACTGTAGTTGGAGATATGAAGATTTTGTATAATTGGGGAGCTTCCTGGGGTTTCGGGATACTGGGCGGTAGCTGTGAGGGGTACAGGGGTATTGGAACGCTGAGGGTGTGGAGGGTTGTGGGGGAGGAGGCTGATGTGTGGTAAAAAGAAAGACTTGCAATTATATAGCGCTTTCACGACCTCAGGACGTCTCAAAGCGCTTTACAGCCAATTAAGTATCTTTTGAAGTGTAGTCACTGTTGTAATGTAGGAAACGCGGCAGCCAATTTGCGCACAGCAAGCTCCCACAAACAGCAATGTGATAATGACCAGATCAGCTGTTTTTGTTATGTTGGTTGAGGGATAAATATTG
The DNA here is from genome assembly GCF_052327205.1 of Somniosus microcephalus. Classification (NCBI taxonomy): domain Eukaryota; kingdom Metazoa; phylum Chordata; class Chondrichthyes; order Squaliformes; family Somniosidae; genus Somniosus; species Somniosus microcephalus. Next base: position 103,854,282 of record NC_140997.1, read on the forward strand.
GCCAGAACACTGGGAATAACTCCCCTGCTCTTCTTCGAAATAGTGCCGTGGAATCTTTTACGTCCACCTGAGAGCAGACGGGGCCTCGGTTTAACGTCTCATCCGAAAGATGCTCCGACAGTGCAGCACTCCCTCAGCACCACACTGCAGTGTCAGCCTAGATTTATGTGCTCAAGTCCCTGGAGTGGGACCTGAACCCACAGCCTGGCACTGGTATAACACTGGCACATTCTGGAACATGCAAGTGTTGAGTGGGTGGGATAGAAGCTGGGATGGCAGCAATGGGAGGCAGTTCATGGCATCTGCAGGGAACTGGACTTCTCCTGGGACTAAGACACTGGCGCTGGTGACTGGAGGAGGGGTAGAAGCAGGTGAAAAGGGCAGGAGTGAGAGTGGGGGAAGAGGCCCTTTCTTTGAAGTCCTGAAGCAGGTAGTGCTATGGGGAACAGTGCCACAGTGCTACCTACCTTGAAGGCAGAGTGGGTTGACCTGGAGCGTATAATAAATAGATAAGTTGAAGACATGATGGATAGAAGTGTGACAGGAAAGTGTTACTGGGAAATCTGTACTGCTCTCACAGGAAGTGTGCACTATAAACGAGACTATACATTTCAGAGAGTGGGATGTTTCCCCGTCATGTTGGCCTGTCTTTGTGGTGTGCCATGTGGTGAAGGACAGAGAGTAGTACAGATCTTTTAAGACCAGAAGGCAGATTAAATCTTGAACTACTTTTTTCCCCAAAGTAGACGGGGGGAAAATATCACCGGTACATATTACAAATTATTTTAATCTTTTAACATCATAAAATTCAAGATTGCAAACTGGCTGTTTGGCCGATCAAAGCTCCTCACATTGTTGAAATGGCACTTTTTTCACACACAAAGGGCAGTGGAAAATCTGCAACTCACTGTGGGTGTTGGAGGTCATTTGAAATTTTCAATACTGAGGATCGATTTCTTTTGGGTAAGGGTATCGAGGGGGTGGATATGGAGCACAGGTGGGTAAATGGAGTTGAGGTACAGATCAGCCTTGATTTAACTGAATGGTGGGACAGGCTAAAGGGGCTGAATGGCCTCCTCCTGTTCCTATGTTCCCCAATGCTCCCATTTTAGATCAGCTATAGTTTGAGTGTCCCTAATATTTTTGGCTTCATTACCCAGCCGCCAAATTATTCCAAGCATTTTCCATCCTTTGATTAAAGAGGCTCTCTCTATTATCTGTTTTCACTCATTTGAATTCATGTCCTCTGCTCCTACTCCCATGGCTTAATTTGGAATAACATCAGATGGTCCTGGTGGGGAAGGGGGAGGGAAGCATGGGGCAGAGGAGGCCCAAAGCTTCCTTGTGGGGCCCGGAGGTGCACTTCTGCCCTGCTCAGGCCTTGGGTTAAAATTGCAACTGGCGGTCGGTCCCCTGCTACTTTCCGTTGGGTGTCCCTCTCGCCTGCTTAAGAGTGGGTTAAAATCACAACCCACGGGAAGGCAGTGGGATCAGAGCGGCCAGCCCGCTTTCCCCCGAGATGGGCAGGGTTAAAATCGGGCCTACTCTCCAAGATTGACAGAAGTAATTGTTCATTTATTCATTCTGGGGATGTGGGCGTCTCTGGCAAGCAACATTCCCTTTAAGCTGTGCGGTTGCACAACTGCGCAGCACTCCAGGTAACCCGTGAAGCCGAGTTGCCAGCTTTTCAATGCAAAAACCACGTATGTGCGGCATCTTGGATGGCCCACGCAGCCCCTTAAAGGGACTGTGCGGCGCCAAGACATTAGAGGGAATATTGCTGGCAAGGCCAACATTTATTGCCTTGGATACAACTGAGTGGCTTGCTAGGAGAGTTCAGAGGTCAGTTAAGAGTCAACGATGTTGGTGTGGGAATGGAGTCACACATAGGCCCAGACCAGGTAAGGATGGCAGAATATTAGTCAACCAGTCGGGTTATACGACAATCCGACAGCTTCACACTCACTTTTACTGATACAAAATATTTTAATTTCCACTTTTTAAAATGTTTGCTATCTGCCCTGGTGGGATTTGAACTCGCATTCTCTGGTTTATTAATCCAGTAACATTACCACTACATTGCAGTATCCATAGTGTATATGGAGATCAAATAAAAGAGCAAAGACCCAGGTGCAGAACTTGGGGTGAGGGGGGATGAAAGTGCTGAGTGGATCGAGCAGGAACTGGGTCCCGGGGCTTGGATTAACGTACTGATTCAGAATAGCATCACATCACAGGGCGATTGGGAGTCCGTTGTCCTATATCTGTGTCACTGCAGCTTTAACCAACAATTCATCAGTCTGGGCCCTGCCATTGATACTATCCAATGGAAATGTCAGCTGTCTGCAGCACTCGGGATAAATTCAAGTGAGTTTATTGCTCTTGTTTCAGGGCTGGCTCCAGACAATCTAGTAAAGTCCCCTCCCCCCTCTTAAAATAGTGGAGTCTGTATCACATCACAGTGTCCAAAGTTAGCAATCCAGCTATTTAAGACTAAGTTATGCCCAAAAACTCACTTTAAATAGCCCAGCAGCAGAACAGGCACGATTAACGCGTACATACATGATCAACAGCGCTCAAGTTGCCATCCAATGCGGCAGCCAGAATCACAAGGCGTTAGAGATGTTAATAGTCCATCGAGGTTGCAATCCTTCACTGTCGAAATTAACTTCTTCTGTGCTGTGCATGCTCTCTAACATTCTGAGCGCAAAAAGGTTAACCCCAGCTTTCAAAACGCACGCCTTCTTTCCCCAGCCTTCTCTCCTGGAGGCAGCAGCTCACACTGGGGATATGGGTCTCAGCATCTCTCCCCCGAGACCTCTGCCAAATGGGCCCTCTCAGCCAATGGGAAGCAGCAGTAGGTTATTGCCCTCGAGGGAGCATCACAGCTGAGTGGAATTCTCTCCTGTTATATACAAGCTCTGCACCTTCACACTGGCTAACACAGCTCACTGTGTGTGGGGCAAATCTGATCATCTTTTTCCTCTGCCTTCCTAGACTAGGGCACTGAGGCCAATAGTTGTGCCCCTCCCTTTACCATTGGTTCAGACTGATTAACTCTGCACAGACCAGGGTTGAAGCCCAGGCCTGTCCTGGGTGTGTGGTACTAGTCCCATACTGACAATTCTTTCACTTACTGAGCCAGACTAGTATTTCCCTTCATACAGAGACAAGGAAATGTCTTGAGAGATGCCACAGCAGAATGTGTGGGTAGAAGCCACAATTTCCTGTCGAGTGACTTCTTGTATTTGGTTCCCCTGTCTAAGGGGGCGGGCCCTGTAAAGTTCAGGAACTTTCCAATAGGGAAGAATGGAAATTTGGTGGGGTGGAGAGCAAGGCAGTCAGGTCTGGGGTATGGGATTGGGCGGGAAAGTGGAGTTGAGCTCGAAGTTCAGCCGTGATCTTATTGAATGGCAGAGCGGGCTCGAGGGGCCGAATGGCCAACTCCTGCTCCTATTTCGTATGTTCTTATCTTCTTGTGTCTGATCTCGGGTGTCTCCAAGTGACCAGCTCCAGAGCAGTGTTGGCAGAGCCAGGTCAGCAGGTCATCTGATTGATGTGGTACTCGTGACCCCAAAAAAGGAAAGAAGCAGGAAGTTAGGCAATGTAAATACAAAATAAAATGTGCAAGAGAAATAAACTACTGTGGTCTGTCAATTTGATGTCCTAGTTTGATGAGCGTCAGCCTTAGCTCAGTGGGTCACACACTGGCCTCTGAGTCAGACACATCCAGGGACTTGAGCACAGAATCCAGGCTGACACTCCAGTGCAGTGCTGAGTGAGTGCTGCACTGTCAGAGGTGTCGTCTTTCAAATGAGACGTTAAATCGAGGCCCCGTCTGGCCTCTCAGGTGGACGTAAAAGATCCCACGGCACTATTTGAAGAGGAGCAGGGGAGTTCTCCCCAGTGTCCTGGCCAATATTTATCCCTCAACTTATATAATTATCTAGTCATTTAATTCATTGCTGTTTGTGGGAGCTTGCTGTGCACAAATTAGCTGCGGCGTTTCCTACATTACAACAGTGATTTCACGTCAAAAAAAATGCTTAATTGGCTGTAAAGCACTTTGCGATGTCCTGAGGTGATGAAAGGGGCTGTAGAAATGCAAGATCTTTGAATAAAAAAAATTTTCAATCGAGGGCAGGGTTACAGCTGTATTTGTCAATGTTTAAAGTTGTCACAAGATAATTCTGGATGAGGAAGGCCATCCAGAATGACTGTAAAATCCCCCCACACCACTGTGGAATCGAATAGTTCCTTAAATGATTGCAAGGCTTTCATTTCCACTGCCCTATCATAAACCACTCCATGGTTTTGGTGTGAAGAAGAATTTCCTAATAATCATAAATTTGCCATTTACTCATTTGAATCTTGAACCCTTGTCGTACTCTCACAATTTAGGTTGAAGTAATGTTTCAGATTTGCCGTTTACTGTCTGATGTACCTCAATAAAATCACCTGAAACCTATCCACAAGGCCAAAAAGTTTCCCATAATTCAGAGGTAGAGTTTCTGAGGGTTCTCCCGATGTCCTGCTATAAATTCAGTGGGCGGCCGACTGACCGAACCCCCAAGAGGAACAGGGTAACAGCGGTTACAGTGGAGTTATACCCTTGGAATCCTAACAGCGGGGATTAGTGCTGTGGCTTTTCCCTGCACTGCCTCCTCCAAATACAACAACTTGCATTTATGTAGCATAGTAAAACATCTGAAGGGGCTTCACAGGCACGATTATTAAACATCATTTCACACCGAGCCACATAAGGAGATATTACGACAGAGCTTGGTCACAGAAGCAGGTTTTAATAAGTGTCTTAAAGGAGGAGAGAGAGGCAGAGAGGTTTAGGGAGGGAATTCCAAACTTAAGGCCCAGGCAGCTGAAGGCACGGTGGAGCGATGAAAATCAGGGATGCGCAAGAGGGCAGAATTGGAGGAGCGCAGAGATCTCGGAGTGTTGTAGTTCTGGAGGAGGTTACAGAGACAGCGAGGGGCAAGGCCACGGAGGGATTTGAAAACAAATTTATGGAGAATGTAAGATGGGAGGCCAGCCAGGAGAGTGTTGAAATAGTCAGGTCTAGAGGTAGCAAAGGCATGAATGAGAGTTTCAGTAGCTGATGAGCTGAGGGAGACTTGAAAGTCTCCTCTGTATCTCCGTGCCCAGAGCTGGACACAGTGCTCAAGCTGCAGTCCAATCAGAACCCTGTACATTTTGAGACTGACTTCCTCTACTATTTTTGCTGTGTCATTCTGTATCATTGATTGGCTCTACATTGGTTGGTCCTGCTGAATGTGGAGTCTACTCAGACTCCTTGATCTCTCCCAGCTTCATTCATGGCTAATCATGGAGTATGCAGGTCAACCATCTTTCCTGCAGTATTTACACTTGACTGTACTAAATGTGATCTGCCATTGTTCTTTCCTGCTTGAATATCTTGCCCCTCACTTGTATTGTCATTTCTGAACTGTGTCTTTTGAGTCCACTGTCCATTTAGTTTATCTCGGTATTTAGGCATCATCTGCAAATTTGACCACTTTGCAGACTGTGTGAAGAATGTTTATTGCAGCAAACTGCAGAGACTAAAAGAAGAAAAAACCCACCCGTGTGTTGATGCTGGAAATCTGAAATGAAATTTGGGAAATACACGAGTCTGTCAGCATTTGGAAAAAAAATACATTTAATATTTTGTGTGCAAGTCCTCTGTCTGAACAAGGAATCTGTGAGATAAGCAAATCCCTTGATAGCCCTATAGAGGGGCTTCCATATTATAACATCTACAATATTTGCATGTAGTTAGGCTGCAGCAAGAATATTTAACAGAAGGCAGGTAATTCCTACCAGAATATTGATCTCATTCAAGAACCTTCGATAGCTTGACAAGGCTGGAATATGTAAGAAGATTTGGCTGTGGCTAACTGTGAGGAGGTGTTACCACTTTTTAAGTCCTGCCATGAATTTTTTTTTTACTTTAGTTTTAATATAGTGACCATTTAAAAACTATTTAGATATTTTGCACACAGCAAGCTCCCACAAACAGCAATGAAATAATTGACCAGATAATCTGTCTTGGGTGTTGGTTGAGGGATAGATGTTGGGCTGAGGCCCTCCAAAGGCTTTCAGAATTTTCCTCATCCAATTCTGACTCATTTAATTGTCCCCATCACTTTAAAGTTCACTCGAAATTTTCCACTCCCACCATTTCAAACTCGGCTTCTCGATTTAAAAATGCACTCGTAAAATATATTCCCTTAAAATTCAGATAATAGTTAGATTTAAGAGCTCTTGAATGAATACCAGGACAGTAATGAAATGGATTGTTTCAGTTTGTTGAAGTGTTGACCTATGCTGAGAGAAGTATTCCCAAGGTGCCGGAGTTCGTTACAATGCTCAGAACTGGTTATATGGATTTAAGCTAAGACCCTGTTATATAGATTGACGCACGACTCTTGGTCAATATTTACTAGTATCTCTTATCCATGGCTCAGTGGGTAGCACTCTCTCATCTCTGTGTCAGTCATGGGTTCAAGCCCCACTCCAGAGCCTTGAGCACAAAATCTAGGCCGACACTCCAGTGCAGTGCTGAGGGAGTGCTGCACTGTCAGAGGTGTCATCTTTCAGAGCTGTTAAACCGAGTTTGCTCTCGGGTGGATGTAAAAGATCCCATTGCACTATTTCGAAGAAGAGCAGGGGAGTTCTCCCCAGTGTCCTGGCCAATATTTATCTTTCAAGCAACATCACTAAAACAGTCATTATCATATTGCTGTTTGTGGGAGCTAATTGGCTATTGTGTTTCTTACATTACAACAGTGACTGCACTTCAACAAGTACTTCATTGGCTGTAAAGCACATTGGGATGTCCTGAGGATGTGAAAGGTGCTGTAGAAATGCAAGTCTTTTTCTTTTTAATGTGAGTCCACCAAGGTACTATTAGTCAAAATCCACTCTCTCGGAGTTTCCTGCATGCAGAACTGCTCATAGAATCCTAGAATGGTTACAGCACAGCAGGAGGCCATTCGGCCCATCGAGCTAGTGCCAGGTCTCTGCAAGAGCACTTCAGCTACTCCCACTCCCCCGCCCTTTCCCCGTAGCCCTGCAATTTTTTTTTCCTTCAGCTACTTATCCAATTCTCTTTTGAAAGCTGTGATTGAGTCTGCCTCCACCACCCTTTCAGGCAGTGCATTCCAGATGATAACCACTCGCTGCGTAAAAAGGCTTTTCCTCATGTCGCCTTTGGTTCTTCTGCCAATCACCTTGAACCTGTGTCCTCTGGTTCTCGACCCTTCTGCCAATGGGAACAGTTTCTCTTTATCTACTCTGTCTAGACCTCTCATGATTTTGAACACCTCTATCAAATCTCCTCTCAACCTTCTTTGCTCTATGGAGAACAACCCCGGCTTCTCCAGTCTATCCACGTAACTGAAGTCCCTCATCCCTGGAATTATTCTTGTAAATCTTTTCTGCACCCTCTCTAAGGCTTTCACATCCTTCCTAAAGTGTGGTGCCCAGAATTGGACACAATGTTCCAGTTGAGGCCGAATCAGTGTTTTATAAAGGTTCATCATAACTTCCTTGCTTTTGTACTCTATGCTTCTATTTATGAAGCCCAGGATCCCATAATCTTTTTTAACCACTTTCTCAACCTGCCCTGCCACCTTCAATGATTTGTGCACATATACCCCCAGGTCTCTGTTCATGCACCCCCTTTAGGATTGTACCCTTTAGTTTATATTTCTTCTCTTCGTTCTTCCTACCAAAATGTATCACTTCACACTTTTCTGCGTTAAATTTCACCTGCCACGTGTCTGCCCATTTCACCAGCCTGTTAATGTCTTCCTGAAGTCTATCACTATCTTCCTCACTGTTTACTATACTTCCAAGTTTTGTGTCATCTGCAAATTTTGAAATTGTGCCCTGTACACCCAGGTCCAAGTCATTGATATATATCAAGAAAAGCAGTGGTCCTAGAACCAGCCCCTGGGGAACACCACTGTGTACCTTCCTCCAGTCCGAAAAACAACCGTTCACCACTACTCTCTGTTTCCTGTCACTTAGCCAATTTTGTATCCATGCTGCCACTGTCCCTTTTATTCCATGGGCTTCAACTTTGCTGACAAGCCTATTATGTGGCACTTTATCAAACGCCTTTTGGAAGTCCATGTACATCACGTCAACCACATTGCCCTCATCAACCCTCGCTGTTACCTCATCAAAAAACTCGATCAAGTTAGTTAAACACGATTTGCTTTTAACAATTCCATTCTGGCTTCCTTAATTAATCCACACTTGTCCAAATGATTGTTAATTTTGTCCCTGATTATCGTTTCTAAAAGCTTCCCCACTACCGAGGTTAAACTGACTGGCCTGTAGTTGCTGGGTATATCCTTGCACCCTTTTTTGAACAAGGGTGTAACATTAGCAATTCTCCAGTCCTCTGGCACCACTCCTGTATCTAAGGAGAATTAGAAGATTATGGTCAGTACCTTCGCGATTTCCTCCTTAACTTCCCTCAGCATCCTAGGATGCATCCCATCCGGTCCTGGTGACTTATCTACTTTAAGTACAGACAGCCTTTCTAGTACCAAAAGCAAGTTTCAATCTTGTGTGTCAAAAGCCCCTCTAGGTATAGTTTGCAAATAGTGTGGGGGATAAAATAGATATTCATAGAGGAACAGACACACAGGAAGAGAGAGAAACAAAGAGAGAGAGAGTGAAAGGGAAAGAACATGCTGGAAACGCTCAGCCGGTCCGGCAGCATCTGTGGAGAGAGAGAAACAGAGTCAACATTTGAGGTCGATGGTTTCTGATAAAAGGTCATCGACCTGAAACGTTAACTCTGTTTCTCTCTCCACAGATGCTGTCTGACCTGCTGAGTATTTCCAGCATTTTCTGTTTTTATTTCAGATTTCCAGCATCTGCAGTATTTTGCATTTTGCATTTTGTTTGAGAGAAAGAGAGAGTCTCACAAAGACAGCCTGGCGATGACAGGTCTGTCACTGCAGGCGGTAGTGATGGGAGCATTTGAGATGATGAATAAAGAGTATCGCACTGATGCGCTATCAATTACTCATAAAAGACTGAGAGTTAAGAGAGTAACTAAAGGCTTTTATTAACAAAAGAATGAAGGTCTGCCTCGAGTGGTCGACCGGTCCAGAAATACAAAGGGCTGGGGAGCAGTCACCTTTATACTAGGACTTGTGGGAGGAGTCAGCCGAGGCATGTCCAGGCATGTACACAGTGGAATACAAACAGTGGTTTACCACACGCACAAGAAGCATCTTTTACAAAGTGTACTGACTCAGTGACAACACTCTAATGTCTTGATGGATTAAGGAAGTACTGAAAATAAATTTTTATTTTGCTCTTTCACTTGGACACCTGTAATTTACAGCTCACTTGTATAGGATGGAGTAGATTAGACTAAATCCACTGGAACCAAAGGCCAGATTCTCCTCTCCAGCGTAGTCACTGTCGGGATTGTGACAGAGTAGGATTAACAACTGACTGATCCCACCGCCCTCCCTCACAGATTTTCTAGGGTTAACATCATTTAAATCTTTTCATGTGAGCTCCTGGTGGGATTCCTGCCTGCGATTGGGAGTTTGTCATTGGTGGTGAGGGAGAGCTGATGCTACAAGGTTTAGACAGCTGCAGCAGTTTAAAGGGCCAGGCTGTTATGTATTGTGTGTTCTATTGTGTGTTCTCCTCCCACCTGTGGTGGCACTGTCAAAGGAGATAAATAGTTGGGTGTCCTCTGTTAAGTTTAGCTCTCTTTGTTCGGAACTTGCCAGAACTTCCTTTCCTTCCAATAAAGCACTTCATGTTTGAATCTCTGAGTTCTGAGTCCTAAATTGTGTCTAGGTAGAAAGGTACCGACACAACAAGTGGCAACGAGGAGCGGATGAATCTGCTTACGTTGCGGGTGCAGTCAGTAAACAGAAAATTTAATTTGAAACGTGAGATGGCTACTATATTAGGAAACATCGGTGATTTTGATGAAAATGTGGAGCAATGGAGCGCTTATACAGAATGTTTTGACTATTTTGTATTGGCGAATGCGGTGGCAAATGAAAAGGTCGTGCCTACCTTTTTGAGTGTAATCGGGCCGAAGACATTCAATTTACTTCGCAGCCTCGTGCAACCAGATAAGCCAGGAACTAAAACATATAAGCAACTAGTGGAAATTCTTGGAGCACATTTTTCACCAAAACCTCTGGTTATTGCTGAGAGATTTAGATTTCATAAACGGAATCAAGAGGAGGGGGAATCAGTGACGATGTTTATTGCTGCTTTAAAAAGGTTGTCGGAACACTGCCAGTTCAAGGAGGTGCTGAATGACACCATTAGACAGACTTGTGTGTGGTCTACAAAATGCAGCCACACAGAAGCGCCTTCTTACTAAGGACAACCTTACTCTTGAAAAGGCCATTGAAGTTAGTGTCTCCATGGAGATGGCGGAAAAGGAGGCTCACCAGTTGAGTTCAACAGGGAGAGTTCACAAGGTGTCGTCTGAGCCTAAAGGTGCACGGAACGGCACATGTTACCGTTGTGGGAAAACGGGCCATCACGCTAATGACTGCTGGTGTACGGAGCTGGAATGCCGAAATTGTGGCAAAAAGGGTCACATTGAACGCGCCTGTAGAGGTAAAAAAAAGAACAGACAGAGCTGGGAGGCATGGAAGCAAAATGTCTGTATTTGGACAAGAGAGGAAAAAGAGTGTTCATTCAGTGCAGTATGATGGAACAAGCAAAACAGAGGGGAGCGACACCTCTGAGGAGGAAGAGGTGCACATACTGACGGTTGCAGGTGATTTAAATGGCTACTGGGTGTCACCACTGGTGGAGGGACAATCAGTGCGGATGGAGGTGGACACAGGCGCGGCTGTGTCCCTTGTTTCAGACACTGTCTACAACAAAATGCTAAAGCATCTTCGGACAGACTGCAAAACTGCCACTATATGTGGTAAAGAGAAATTACCCATCGCTACTGGGACGTGCGTGGCTAGAGAAAATCACGCTGGACTGGCCTGCAGTCCGCATGATGTCAAAAGGGGAGTCAGGTCTGACTGCAGTGTTAAACAAACATGCAGAACTCTTCAATAGGGAACTTGGGAGCATGAAAAAGATCAGCGTGAGACTGACAGCAAGCCGAAGTTTCACAAAGCCCGACCTGTACCCTATGCAATTAGGCCAAAAGTTGAGGCTAACTTGGAGGCCTTAATCGAGAATGGAGTCCTGGAGCCTGTGAGCGTGAGCAAATGGGCCACACCCATTGTTCCTGTCCTGAAAAAGGATGGATCTGTTCGAATCTGCGGGGATTTTAAAGTGACTATTAACCCGGTGCTGTCTGCAGAACAGTACCCTCTTCCCCTCATTGATGATCTTTTTACGGGCCTGGCCGGAGGGCAAAAGTTCAGCAAAATAGACGTATGCCAGGCTTATCTACAAATGCATGTCGATGACAAATCAAAGGAGCTGCTGACAATTGTGACACACAAGGGGCTATACAGGTACTGCCGCCTTCCGTTTGGAATTACGTCGGCCCCTGCTCTATTCCAAAGGGCAATGGATCAGATTTTGAGTGGACGGCCAGGAGTCCAGTGCTACCTGGACGACATCCTTGTCACTGGGACAAATGAGGAGGATCATCTTCTGAACTTGGATGCGACACTACAATGACTGAAAGAGTACGGACTCAGAGTTCGTAAAGACAAATGTGAATTCTTTCAGTCTTCAGTTGAGGACCTGGGGCATGTGATTGACACTACTGGCCTGCATAAGGCGCCGTCAAAGGTCAAGGCGATCGTGGCGGCCCCAGCACCCCAGAATGTGAGCCAGTTACGTTCATTTCTGGGGCTACTTAACTACTATGGGAAGTTTATTCCAGACTTAGCAACATTGCTGAAGCCGTTACATCAGTTGCTATGTCAAGGCAAAACATGGAAATGGACTGAACTGTGCAACGAAGCTTTTGCCCAAGCAAAGAAAGCATTGCTGAAATCGGGGGTCCTGACACACTTCGACCCAAAGCTACCCGTGCAGCTAGCATGTGATGCATCACCATATGGTGTGGGAGCAGTCATATCCCACATCATGCCTTCGGGTGAAGAGAAACCTATCGCCCTCGCATCACGCACCTTGAACAAGGCCGAGAGTAACTATGCGCAGATCGAGCACGAGGCCTTGGGAATCGTTTTTGGAATTCGAAAATTTCATCAGTACCTGTTTGGGAGAAGGTTCATACTCCTGACGGACCACCGTCCATTGACTTCAATCTTCAGGCCCCACACCAGAATTCCATCTCTCGCTGCAAGCAGGATGCAAAGGTGGGCTTTACTATTGTCAGGACACACATATGACATCAAATATCGCAAATCAGACTTGCACGGCAACGCAGACGGCCTCTCGAGGCTACCCTTGCCTGTTACTCCCCCAGAGCCTCGTCCGATAGACATCTTCTACTTTAGACAAGTGGAGGGAGCACCTGTCACTGCAGTTCAGGTGCGAAGGTACACTTGCAACGATCCAGTCCTGTCTGAGGTAATGGACAATGTCATTCGAGGGAGAGCGATAGGAGATTCTCCTAGTTTGAAACCTTACATTTCAAAAAGAATTGAGCTCTCCGTCCAGGCAGGTTGTCTTCTTTGGGGACGCCGTGTCATCATTCCACCACCTCTGAGGGAACCTATACTGCAACAACTTCATACAGGCCACAGTGGGATGGTTCAGATGAAGGAAATGGCAAGAAGCTACTTCTGGTGGCCAGGTCTCGATGGGAATATTGAGGAGAAAGCCAAAACATGTTCCCCATGTCAAAGGGTCCGGAATGTTCCACAGCTGGCAACCCTACACCCCTGGGATTGGCCTGCAGAAGTGTGGCAGCGAGTACATGTGGACTTCGCCGGTCCTTTCAAAGAGAAAATGTTTATGGTGGTTGTGGACGCTCGTAGCAAGTGGCCGGAGGTCGCTGTGATGAGGTCTACCACGGCAGAGAAAACAATTGAGAAACTTGGTGAGATGTTCAGCCGTTATGGCTCACCGGAACAACTCATAAGTGACAATGGTCCACAATTTGTATCACAGGAGTTTGCAACCTTCCTGCATGTGAATGGTGTCCAACACATCAGGTCTGCGCCCTATCATCCCTCTACTAACGGCCAGGCAGAAAGGTTTGTGCAAACTTTGAAGCACACCTTGAAGGCATCGCAAGGTCAGGGCTCAATCCACCAACGTCTGAACAGCTTCCTGTTGTCCTACTGGAACGAGCCGCATGCCACAACCAAAACTTCCCCCGCTTCGCTCATGATGAAGAGGCAATTGCAGACAAGTTTTGACTTACTCAAACCTCCAAGGGCAGAACAGGTTGTCCATTGTCAACAACAAGCTCAAGTTGAAAAGAGCCAAGGTGAGACGGTTTCACCCTGGAGAGCACGTCCTAGCTCGAAACTACAACACTGGACCGAAATGGGTTCCTGCTACGGTGATCGCGCAGACGGGCCCTGTGTCTTACACGGTTGAGACTGATGAGGACATCATCTGGCGAAGACACACAGATCAACTGTTGCTAGGAGCAGAGACAGCCACAGAGGCTCCAACGGCTGGTTGGCCTGAACTGTTTCCGGATGATACCGCAAACCAGCATCCTTTGCCACAGTGCTCTTCTCCAACACAGGAAGTCAAAGAGACTGTTCCACCTGTGCAAACTCCTGACTTTCAACTGACACAGGCACTTTCTCCATCCAGGCCTGTGTCAATGCCTACTGCTGTGGAAGCCAGCGATGACCGCCGGTATCCTGTCAGAGAGCGGCGGCCTCCAAGACGCTTGGATCTGTAGGCTTAGTGACTTACCCACAAGACTGGGGCAGAATAAACCCCAGGGTAAAGTCAGGGTTTGAGGCAGTCTACCTCTACCCTAGGTTCGTTGAGTGCATTGAAAGTAACTTACCTGTTGAGGAATAATGTGGACCTTCCATTTAAGAGGGGAGGAAATGTTATGTATTGTGTGTTCTATTGTGTGTTCTCCTCCCACCTGTGGTGGCGCTGTCAAAGGAGATAAATAGTTGGGTGTTCTCTGTTAAGTTTAACTCTCTTTGTTCGGAACTTGCCAGAACTTCCTTTTCTTCCAATAAAGCACTTCATGTTTGAATCTCTGAGTTCTGAGTCCTAAATTGTGTCTAGGTAGAAAGGTACCGACACAACACAGGCCACCTGCCAGAATGAGAACATGCCGGTGATAAATGTGGCGCTGTGGAACTGTTGGCCAAGTGTCCCTGCATGCTTTCACTGACTGCAATGGCCAGTTAAATTTTTAAGTACATTACGCATCGCCTAGCAACGTTGGATGCCTGTTGTGCGCAGGCGTAAGTAGTGTTCAGCATTGCTGAGACAAATGGCGTCACATTGTCATTCGTGCCTCATTTGAATACACCCGCCCATATTTGGGCAGGCACTGATCCTGAAGAAATTGCAGTAGAAGTGCGGTATGCAGATTAAAATGGGCAATTGTCAGGCACAATGGATTTCTGCCCAATTGTACGCCACACCATAACTGTTACTAAATTGGCGGGAAGTCAGGAGGTCAATTCTGGTATAACAACAGAAAATGCTGGAAAAACTCAGCAGGCCAGGCAACATCCGTGGAGAGAAATTAGAGTCAACGTTTCGGGTCAAAACCCTTTATCAAGACTAAAGAGGCACAGGGAATGAAATAGATTAAGAGGCCGGGCTGGGAGAGAACAAAAGAGAAGAGACATTAAGAGGTATTCAAAACGAGACGAGATGGTGATAGTGGAGACAAAAGACAGCTCTAGATTAGGCGTGAATTCGTCAGGTCAATTCTGGTGCCAGTTTGGAAGATTTGGGATTTTCAGATGTCACCAACTCCACCTAACCTATTCGTCTATATAAGCCGCAATTGCTGGACTCCGCACCAATGGCAGGATAGCTCGCCCCCTGCTGGCATGGATTGGAAAATCGTATCAGCACTGCAGACTCGCAAGCTTTACTAAATAATCTTGGACCAAACATATATTTAAATATGTTGTTCCACAAACTGACAGAATCATGTTTCCAAACTTAATGCAGATTTGCAACAGTGACTACACTTCAAAAATACTTGATAAAGTGCTTTGGGACATCCTCATAGTGAAAGTAAGGGACTTACATAGGGAATGTAAGTTGTGAGGAGGATGCAAGGAGGCTTCAAGGGGATATAGACAGGCTAAGTGAGTGGGCAGGAACATGGCAAATGGAATATAATGTGAAGAAATGTGAAGTTATCCACTTTGGTAGGAAAAATAGAAAAGCAGAATATTTTTTAAATGGTGAGAGATTGGGAAGTGTTGAAGCTCGATTTTAACGCAGCCGACAGGCGGGCTTTTAGGCGTGTGGGGGGTTAAAATCGCAAAACCTGGGGGTCAGGACCCCCCCCCGCCTGCCTGGTTCCCGCCTCCACGCCATTTTAACCTAGGTGTGTCTGATGGGCCCGAATCAGTGCCGCCTGCAACAGGCGGGACTGGTCTTTAGGGCCCTTAAACAGCACTGATTGGCCTTTATAATCCCATTTTAACAGGCGCTTGCCTGTTTAACCCTTTTCCCACGTAAAACGCACCTGGTGGGGATCACGCCTGTGAAACCTGGAGCAGAGAAGGCTGATTGGAGCAGAGAAGGCTGAGGGGGGACCTGATTGAGGTGTACAAAATGATGAGGGGCATAGATAGGGTAGATAAAGAGGATCTTTTCCCCTTAGTGGGGGGGTCAATAACAAGGGGGCATAGATTCAGGGTAAGGGGCAGGAGATTTAGAGGGGATTTGAGGAGGAACCTTTTCACCCAGAGGGTGGTTGGAATGTGGAATTCAATGCCTGAAAGGGTGGTAGAGGCAGGAACCCTCACAACATTCAAGAAGCATTTGGATGAGCACTTGAAATGCCATTGCATACAAGGCTATGGACCAAATGCTGGAAAATGGGATTAGACTGGACAGGGATGGATGGGCGGTGCAGACACGATGGGCCGAAGGGCCTCTTTCTGTGCTGTAAAACTCTATGACTCTATGATAACACTATTGGCTTGCTGACTATCAGCTGCAGGTCCAACATTAAAGAGGATATTTGATCAGTCATCATTTGCAGGTGGCAGGACTTTGTTGTCTCAGGTCTGGGGCAACTTTTACCAGGCCTAACCACACCTGTGGAAGGTTGGAGCCTCACACACTTCTCCAGTGCGACCTGCGAGACCCCTCTCACCAGCCTCACTCAGCGCTTCCTCAACTGAGGCATCTACCAGAAGCATGGGAGGCCTTTTTTCCTTCCCCTCTTGGCATTAGAGGACCTCCAGGCCCATTCGCGGAATGACACACACCACAACTGCAGAAGTTGCCATCAGAATTTTTATGAAAAACAAACTGATGGCATTTTTAGAAAATACACAGCATTTCACCCAAGTGACTACCCTTGTGACTATTTGTGCTTTATTTTCCTCTTACGCGTGCTCCTACATAGTGGTTCCCCTGTGGCTTCAGCAGATGTGGAGGCCCCTTGCTCACTTTCCTGCTGCTCCTGTCTCGACACCTTTGGCGGGTGTCCTCTGGGGTGGTGAGCCTGTGAGGGCTCGCCAGCAGTCTACTGTTCCTGCGGCTGTGCAGGGGTTGAGACCTCTATCTCCGTTGGGTGTGGACTCCGGCGGGGCTCTGACCGAGGGCTCTGCAGTGGCATGGAAGTGTGAGCGCTTGGAGAGGAGCCCCCACTTCCTTGAGGTCTGCCACCAACCTCCCTCTCATGGGTCAGGTCCCCCTCAGTGCCTGCAAGTGGCTTGAGAGCAGGGACCCGTATCTACAATGTCAGTCTTACTCAGAAGGACTTCCATGAAGGTCTGGTTTCTCTGTTCAATAGATGCCCATCGCTCCTCAAGAGATGTCATTCTATTCTGAACACTCACCTGTTTTCCATACCCTGGCAACTAACCTCCTCCATGGCCGTATCCCTCCTCTCCTCTACCGTAGCCAGCCTTACCACGGAGGCAGCAATCATTTGCACATAAGTAGCCATCCTTTCCGTGTTGATGCGTTCATGCGCCACTGACTCCACCAAGGCTCTGCTCATGTTCGCTATGGACTCCTCCATTCGCTCCACACTCGCAGCGACCCTGGAGACAAAACCTGCCAGAGACTCCTGCATCTGTGCATGGAGTTCCATCACCTCTGATCTTACGGATGGACCCAGAGGCAGAGGGTCGACATGCAGCTGAACTGAGGACTCTCAACTGCTGTCCCTGTCTCCACAATCTGCTGATGCTCACTTGTGAGCTGTGATACACCAGGTGACAACTCTACTCTATGTCCCGAAGGTCCCACCGAGGTGTGAGTGTCTGCGCTGGTGCTGGGTGTGCTTATTTCTGCTGACACTGCGCCCTCAGAGGTTGCAGATTCCTCTGAGGAGTCTGGCTGCTCAGGCTCTTCCTCCTGCACAGTGGGGAAGGGGCTCTCGATGGTCCTGTGGGGGAGTCAAGGAAAAAGTTAGAGTTGTGATGCCAAGGTTACATGCACATTGCATTTTGCAGATGATCATAAGTCCATATGATGTAGCTTCAGAATCATTATCAGCAACTCATGCAATGCCAATGAGAGAGATGGAAAACTATTCTGTCACCAGCTTGCGGGGATGCTCCTGTCTGTCCTTCCCCAACTTCCGCATCTCGGTCAGCCCCAGCAATCTCCAGGACGCCTTTCTCCCAGGGGGTGAGCTGGGCTAATGAGGGCGGCCCTCCTCCTGTCCTGGCTCGCGCTCTCCTGTTGTGAGCTCTCTTTTCCTGCAATGAGGGAGACAAGTGGAGGTTGAGTGAGAATGAAGGAGTGAGTGCAGAGATTGCATAGCATAGATACTTAGAAGGAGACAAAGATGGAGTGAAGTTGCAAGACCAAGGGCCCTCCCTGTGTGTAGTCAGTTGTGTTCAAAGCATCAGAGTGAGAGGGAGTGTGAGGGCTGCATGGTGGAATAGTTATGTGAATGTGAGCATAGAGAGAGAGGGAATGGGTAAGGGTGCATGGATGTGAGTGTCTAGTGGGATGTGCAGGAAGAGATTGCTAAAGCTATGTGCTGGTGAGGAAAGGCAATGGGGATCAGATTGAGGGTGATGGAAACTTCATACAGTACTTACTTTTCCAGTGCGAAGAAGGTCATGGAATCTTTTCCTGCACTGCAACCACGTTCGTTGTGTGAGCCCCAAGGAGTTGACTTGACCTGCCACCTGTAGCCACACAGCCTTGGTCTGACTGGGAGGCCTCTTCCTCCCTGAAGAAGGGAATAGGACCTCCCTGTGGACCCTAGCACCATCCAGTAATGCCTGGAGTGAAGCCTCATCAAATTTGGGGGCAGATCTGGCCCTCCCGCTGGCCGTTGCTCCTGCAGGCTCCTGTGCCATCTTAATGCACCATTCAGCACCATCCGAGACTCGTCAGATACTGACGCAGTCCGTGTCCATATGCAGCAAGACCTGGAAAACATTCAGACTTAGACTGACAAGTGGCAAGTAACATTCGCACCACACAAGTGCCAGGCAATGACCATCTCCAACAAGCGAGACTCTAACCATCTCCCCTTGACATTCAATGGCATTACCATTGCTGAATCTCCCACTATCAACATCCTGGGGGTTACCATTGATCAGAAACTGAACTGGACCAGCCATATAAATACTGTGGCTACAAGAGCAGGCCAGAGGCTGGGAATTCTGCAGCGAGTGTCTCACCTCCTGACTCCCCAAAGCCTTTCCACCATCTACAAGGCACAAGTCAGGAGTGTAATGGAATACTCTCCACTTGCCTGGATGAGTGCAGCTCCAACAACACTCAAGAAGCTCGACACCATTCAGGATAAAGTAGCCTGCTTGATTGGCACTCCATCCACCACATTCAACATTCACTCCCTCCACCACCGGCGCACTGTGGCTGCAGTGTGTACCATCTATAAGATGCACTGCAGCAACTCGTCAATGCTCCTTCAACAGCACCTTCCAAACCCGCGACCTCTACCACTTAGAAGGACATGGGCAGCAGACGCATAGGAACATCACCACCTACAAGTTCCCCTCCAAGCCACACATCATCCTGACTTGGACCTGTATCGCCGTTCCTTCACTCGCTGGGCCAAAATCCTGGAACTCCCTTCCTAACAGCATTGTGGGTGTACCTACACCATATGGACTACAGCGGTTCAAGAAGGCGGCTCACCACCATCTTCTCAAGGGCAATTAGGGATGGGCACTAAATGCAGGCCTAGCTAGCCAGCGACGCCCACATCCCATCAATGAATTAAAAAAAACCTGAGTTAAAATTGACCCCTTGGTGTTCAGAGGGACCTGGGTGCCCTTGTACATGAATCACTGAAAGTTAACATACAGGTACAGCAAGCAATTAGGAAAGCAAATGGTGTGTTAGATTTTATTACAAAGGGATTTGAGTTTAAGAGTAAAGATGTCTTACTGCAATTATGTAGGGCCCTGGTGAGACCACACCTGGAGTAACGTGTACAGTTTTGGTCTCCTTACCTAAGGAAGGATATGCTTGCCACAGAGGGAGTACAACGAAAGTTCACCAGACTGGTTCCTGGGATGGGGGGGATTGTCGTTTGAGGAGAGATTGAGTAGGCTAGGCCTATATTCTCTAGAGTTTATTAGAATGAGAGGGGATTTCATTGAAACATACAAAATTCTTACAGTGCTTGACAGGGTAGATGCAGGGAGGATGTTTCCCCTGGCTGGGGAGTCTAGAACAAGGGTTCAAAGTCTCAGAATAAGGGGTCGGCCATTTAGGACTGAGATGAGGAGAAATTTCTTCACTCAGAGGGTGGTGAATCTTGGGAATTCTCTACCCCAGAGGGCTGTGGAGGCTCAGTCGTTGAGTATATTCAAGACAGATGTTGATGGATTTTTGGATATTAAGGGAATCAAGGGATATGGGGGTAATGCAGGAAAGTGGAGATGAAGTAGAAGATCAGCCATGATCTTATTGAATGGCGGAACAGGCTCGAGGGGCCGAATGGCCGACTGCTGCTCCTGCTTCTTATGTTAAAGGCACTATAGAAATGCAAATTCTTTCTTCTTGGTAGATCTGCAGTGGCATTGCCCATGGTGAGGGGGGCACTTAGGTGGGTTGCAGGAGTAGCTGAGGTGGTCTGGGGTGTGGAACCAATAGGCTTGAACCCACAACCTCCTGACCCAATGGCGAGTGTGCAATCCACTGAGTGACGGTTGACACCTAAATGACAGAATAGATGTACAAAAACAGTTCTGGCGAAAGGTCATCGACCTGCTGAGTATTTCCAGCATTTTCTGTTTTTATGACAGAATATATGTGTTGGGTGACATATTTCTGTCATATTGCATATTATTTCAATATGTCATCTGTCACAATGGAGCATGACCCCATTCCATTTCCTGCCCCTACTCTCCCCAGTTCCAATGAAACCTCAGCGAAGGGAGGATGGGAAGATCCCAGCTGTGCACGGTTCCTACGGAACTCGATGTAAAAGTTCCATTACACACGTTGATCTGGGTTTAAGAAAGAAAAAAGAACTTTTATTTCCCCAGCGCCTTTCACAACCTCAGGACGTCTCAAAGCGCTTTACAGCCAATGAAGTAGTTTTGAAATGTAGTCACTGTTGTAATTTAGGAAACGCAGCAGCCAATTATGCACAGCAAGCTCCCACAAACAGCAATGTGATAATGTTATTAATAAAGGTCTAATATTACTGAGAGGATTAGAAAAGGGCCATGTAGTTTGTATCAGGAAGTTACTGATATAGTTGTGTACACGACTGTAATCAGTCGCAGTGTGGATTATTACAGATACTTTCACTAAACCTCTCCCATAGTTTATAGCCTAAACATCAACTTTTATTCTATCGCTTTCCAAAGTCTAGGAGATCACATGAAGCCTTGTGACACACCCAAAAGTTAAACAGCATTAACAAGGGAGTGTGTTCAAGCCCTGGGCAACGCTACAAGATACAGTGCGTGTAAGGTCACACCGCGGTTCACAGAGAGTGAGGTTACAGGAACTCTGCAGCTGAGGGCAAGAGCGATATCGGAGTAAATGTGTCAGTGACCTCAGCCTTATTACAAAGTAAGCTTCAACTTAGTTTGCTTTGTGCATAATGAACTGTACTAGGGCTGACTTGTCCCGTGCTGAACCAACAATTCTATTTATAAGGAAACTGGACTGGGTGCAACTATCATTCTTGAAGGCTTGTCTCTCTGAATACTTTCATACTGCTGTTTCTTCGCTCTGCTCAATGTAGTAAAGGGACTTGTGATTAAAAAGAGAAGCGAGATCTTGCATTTAAATAGCGCCTTTCATGACCTCAGGATGTCCCAAGATGCTTTAAAGCCAATAAAGCACTTTTGAAGTGTAGTCACCTGTAATGTAGAAAATGCGGCAGCCAATTTGCATACAGCAAGCTCCTACAAACAGCAGTGATATAATAACCAGATAATCTGTTTTACTGATGTTGGTTGAGGAATAAATATTGACCAGGACACTGGGGAGAACTCCCCTGCTCTTCTTCGAAAATCATCTCGGTACAATTATACAGAGCATTGGTGAGACCACACCTGGAGTTCTGGTCTCCTTATCCAAGGAAGGGCATACTTGCCTCAGAGGGAGTGTAATGAAGGTTCACTAGACTGGTTCCTGGGATGAGGGGATTGCCCTATGAGGAGAGATTGAGTAGACTAGGCCTATATTCCTTAGAGTTTAAAAGAATGAGAAGTGATCTAATTGAAATATATAACATTCTTAAGGGGCTTGACAGAGTTCATGCTGGGAAAATGTTTCCCCTGGCTGGGGAATTTAGAACACGGGGTCACAGTCTCAGAATAAGGGCCGGCCATTTAGGATTGAGATGAGAAATTTCTTCACTCAGAGGGTTGTGAATCTTTGGAATTCTCTACCCCAGTGGGCTGTGGATGCTCAGTCATTGAGTATATTCAAGACAGAAGTGGATACATTTTTGGGAACGAAGGGAATTAAGGAATATGGGTATAGTGTGGACAGGTGGAGTTGAGGTAGAAGATCAGCCATGATCTTGTTGAATGACAGCAGGCTCGAAGGGCCAAATGCCTACTCCTGCTCCTAATTCTTATGTTCTTATAGTGCCATGGAATTGTTTACGTTCATCTGAAAGGATAGACGGGGCCTCAGTTTAATCAACTCAATCCGAAAGACGGCACCTCCGACAGTGCAACACTCCCTCAGTACTAGCACTGGAGTTAAGCTGGATCATGTTG
>NC_140997.1:103877058-104026249 GCF_052327205.1 Somniosus microcephalus
AGGAGGAATTTAAACTTGGATTCATATAGGGTGAGGCCGGGTGCTGTAGATTGTTCAAGTAGTTTTGCCAATTCATTTATGTAAATATTAAAGAGCGTCGGTGAGATTGGCGAGCCCTGCGTCACCCCCCGCCCCGGTGGGAAGTATTTTGTTTGTTTGTCTCCAATTTTAACTGCACATTTGTTGTTTGTATACATTGATTTAATTACATCATATGTTTTTCCCCCTACCCCGCTTTCGATAAGTTTCAGGAATAAACCGTCATGCCAGATGGAGTCGAAAGCCTTCTGGAAATCTATAAAGCATGCGTAGATTTTGCTTTTGTTTTGATGAACGTGTTTGTCAATTAGGGTCTGTAGGGTGAAGATATGATCTGATGTTCTATAGTTTGGTAGGAATCCAATTTGGCTTTTACTCAAGACATTGTGCTCCTCAAGGAAGTTTATAAGTCTTTTGTTTATGATGCTACAGAATACCTTCCCCAGATTACTGTTTACACAGATGCCTCGATAGTTATTTGGGTCGACTTTGTCCCCACTTTTGTATATGGGCGTTATGAGTCCTCCCCTCCCCCCACCCTCTCCCCTCCCCCCACCCTCTCTCTCTCTCCCTCCCCCCCTCTCCCCCCACCCACCCTCTCTCCCCTCCCCCCACCCTCTCTCTCCCCTCCCCCCACCCTCTCTCTCCCCCTCCCCACCCTCTCTCCCCTCCCCCACCCTCTCTCTCCCCTCCCCCACCCTCTCTTCCCCTCCCCCACCCTCACTCTCCCTCCTCCTCCCTCTCCCCCCACTCCTCCCCTCTCACCACCTCCCTACCTGCTCCTCCTCCCTCTCACCACCTCACCACCCCCTTCCTCCCTCTCCCCCTCCTCCCCACCCCCTTCCTCCCCCTCCTCCCCACCCCCTCCACCTCCCCCCTCCCCACCCCCTTCCTCCCTCTCCCCCTCCTCCCCACCCCCTTCCTCCCTCTCCCCCTCCTCCCCACCCCCTTCCTCCCTCTCCCCCTCCTCCACACCCCCTTCCTCCCTCTCCCCCTCCTCCCCACCCCTTCCTCCCTCTCCCCCTCCTCCCCACCCCCTTCCTCCCTCTCCCCCTCCTCCCCACCCCCTTCCTCCCTCTCCCTCTCCCCCACCCCCTTCCTCCCTCTCCCTCTCCCCCACCCCCTTCCTCCCTCTCCCCCCACCCCCTTCCTCCCTCTCCCCCCCACCCCCTTCCTCCCTCTCCCCCCCACCCCTTCCTCCCTCTCCCCCCCACCCCTTCCTCCCTCTCCCCCCCACCCCTCCTCCCTCTCCCCCCCACCCCTTCTTCCCTCTCCCCCCCACCCCTTCCTCCCTCTCCCTCCCCACCCCTTCCTCCCTCTCCCCCCACCCCTTCCTCCCTCTCCCCCCCACCCCTTCCTCCCTCTCCCCCCCACCCCTTCCTCCCTCTCCCCCCCACCCTTCCTCCCTCTCCCCCCACCCCTTCCTCCCTCTCCCCCCACCCCTTCCTCCCTCTCCCCCCCACCCCTTCCTCCCTCTCCCCCCACCCCCTCCTCCCTCTCCCTCCCACCCCCTTCCTCCCTCTCCCCCCCACCCCCTTCCTCCTCTCCCTCCCACCCCCTTCCTCCCTCTCCCCCCACCCCCCTCTCCCCCCCACCCCCTTCCTCCCTCTCCCCCCACCCCCTTCCTCCCTCTCCCCCCCACCCCCTTCCCCCCTCTCCCCCCCACCCCCTTCCTCTCTCTCCCCCCACCCCCTTCCTCTCTCTCCCCCCACCCCCTTCCTCCCTCTCCCCCCCACCCCCTTCCTCCCTCTCCCCCCCACCCCCTTCCTCCCTCTCCCCCCCACCCCCTTCCTCCCTCTCCCCCCACCCCCTTCCTCCCTCTCCCCCCCACCCCCTTCCTCCCTCTCCCCCCCACCCCCTTCCTCCCTCTCCCCCCCACCCCCTTCCTCCCTCTCCCCCCCACCCCCTTCCTCCCTCTCCCCCCCACCCCCTTCCTCCCTCTCCCCCCCACCCCCTTCCTCCCTCTCCCCCCCACCCCCTTCCTCCCTCTCCCCCCCACCCCCTTCCTCCCTCTCCCCCCCACCCCCTTCCTCCCTCTCCCCCCCCCACCCCCTTCCTCCCTCTCCCCCCCACCCCCTTCCTCCCTCTCCCCCCCCACCCCCTTCCTCCCTCTCCCCCCACCCCCTTCCTCCCTCTCCCCCTCCTCCCCACCCCCTTCCTCCCTCTCCCCCTCCTCCCTCTCCCCCTCCTCCCTCTCCCCCTCCTCCTCCCTCCCTCTCCTCCTCTCCCTCCCTCTCCCCCTGCTCCTCTCCCTCCCTCTCCCCCTCCTCCTCTCCCTCCCTCTCCCCCTCCTCCTCTCCCCCCTCCTCCTCTCCCCCTCCTCCTCTCCCTCTCCCCTGCCCGAGCCCTCATCCCCCGCTCCAATCCCTGTTTCCGCCCCGGGGCCCGGGCCTCGGCACCTGGATGAACGCGTTCCCTCAGCCGTCACCCTGATGCCGTTGGCCGAGGCGAACACCCGCAAAGACATGGCCCAGCCGAGTCCAGCGCCCCGGTCAGCTCGAGGTCCGCAGCCGCTGTTCGGCCGCAGGCCACAAAGCACCCGAGCCCAGCGCCGGCGATGGCACGCACTGACATGGCCCCGCCCTCCCGAGCTGGCTTGAAGAGCGTCGATTGTGGCTGTGAGAGACGGCCGGCGGGCCCGTTTGCCGGGGTAACCCTTCCCGCTCTCCAAGCCCCGCCCGAGATCAGCACTCCCGAGAGCCCCGCCCCGCCCGAGCCGAGCGGGGAACAGAGAGAGACGCCGCGTCTCAGCTGCTCCTGCTGCGCGCGCACCCTTTACTAAGGTAGCGGCGCTCGGCTGAGGCCCGCCCCTCCAGCCTTCACAAAGATGGCGGCGATCGGGGGCCGCTTGTTGACTGGGGCCGGGAGGTGCCTAGCTCGGGCGTGGGTGCGGAGGAGAGGCCGAGGCTTCGAGGCCTACCTGGAAAAACGGGGAAAGGTAGGAAAATTAATGAGATTAGATAAAAGATTTAGAAAGTAATTCACTTTTTTTGAAAAGAATATGTGTTTTAAAAGCAAGGTTTTTTTTAAAGACGCAGAAAGCGGGAAAAAGAAAGGAAAAGCTTGGAATCAAGATGGCGGCGACTCACCTCGGTTCAGAACGATAAGGCCCGCCCACACACGCACCGATTGGTCGACCGTCAGGTCACCGAAGCGTAGGATTGGTCAATCGTTCCGTCACTCGACCGTAGGAGGGCCCGGCCGCACGCGCCAGGAACCCGCCGTACGATTGGTCGACCTCGATGTCACTCTATCGCTAATGAGATGCTAATGAGCGGAATGTTGAACGTTTTTTGGATACCGCGGGCGCAATTTTTGTGTGGCCGAAACGTAAATACGCCTATGACCGGTCCGTAATCGTAAGCTTTCTTTTGACGTGACGCGCGTGTAGGTACGCTCTATAACTTTCGAACGTATAGAGAATGGACAGACAGACAGAAGAGGTCTTTTATATATATATATAGATAGAGGTTTTTCTTCCTTTTCTTTTTTTTGAAAAATCCTTTCTTTAATTTTTTTAATCAGTAACAAGTCTGGGATTACTATAGCTGTGCAGTGAAATACATAATTCAAAATCCAGTATAGTGGTAGTTCTGTGGTAACTGCAATGCCGGAATGTTGGCAGGAGCCTTGCATTAGAGTTCCAGTATTGAGTGAAATTCTCAGAGGCTTTCCTGTGGGGAGTACCTCTACCCAGTGGCAACCAAGTCTCCTGGTAGGGACAGAAAGGGGAGGGGATGGGGGGAAGCGTAACACCTGTGACAACTGGAGCAGCGAGCTTTTCAATGAAGACATTTGTGTGGGTTGAGCTGGAGAAAAATAAAAGGATTTTTTTTTTAAAAGGTTATATATAATACTCATCTATTTAATGAATAAGTTTTATTTGTTATAATAGTCAAACTAGCTGCACTTCATTTTTTTTGCTCATTAAATTGAGAGGCATCAGTGCTGGGGGCATGAAATGTTTTTCTACTCTTTGTATTCAGATATCAGCATCCAACAGTCCCACGTCAACTATAGCATGAAACTGATGCAATACAAAGTTCCTTGTTGCAATGGTCCCCATAAGGAAATCCTGTCCCCTACATTTCGGAAGCTGTACTTTATTTTTATACTGTCCTTGCAGAATTCTGTACCCAAGATGACAATTATCCCAATTGCAGTAATCTGGTTACTGGATTTGGCTGAGTCTTGTGCTACGGTTCCAAACCCTACTCGCAATGATAGATATGAATAAACGCACGAGCAGTTTTCTGGTCAAACTAATTACCTTTCTTGACAGACAAATGGTAGTAAAAGTTCATTTACCAAAGTTTTGTTTCTAAACTGTAAATGCACCTTGGTTTGTGCTCTTGCTTTGCATCTTTTGCACAGTTCGAGCAACTGCTTTTTTAAAAGAACTGCAGCTTTTAACCTCATTTCATGTGGCACTTTCATAGTTGACTGAGATAGGAGACTTTCATTCCATCAGTTCAGGCTAGCTTCAAGCCCAGGGCTTCCAGATCTTATCCCGTATGTCAGTCAATCCCTTAGTACACTTCTCAAGCAGAGCATTATGAACTGCTACCATTTACTTTTAATGGCCCAGCGAAGGAATGGTGCTCGCTGTTCACCTCGCTGACAGCTGCCCAGAGAGTTTTCTCAGGCTTTCAAGCGCAGACTTGCTCTAATCCAGTGTCTGATCCAGTGCAGCACCCTCTACAGGGCATCTGTGGTGTCTGTGAGCAGGCCACAAAACAGCGAGGCTCTTCAACCAATCAGATTGAAGGTTCCTCACTGAGACACGCAGAGTCTAAACCAGGAAGTATAAAACCGAAAGTATAAATTAGATTTAAATCATGTACAGAAAGCGAAATAAAGATTGGGAAAGACAGATGTGATAGAGAGAGAGATAAAAGAGACCGACAGAAAAAGTTAAAAATTAACTTCTGAAGGAATGAGACTCCGCATTTGTAAAATTACATTTTTAGGGCCAGAAAGGTTGTTTGGCAGCACTTACCACGACGTTAAAAATTTACTTACTCCTAAATGCCCTCCTGAATTCACCAGCCCTAACTTTTTCTGCCGTGTTTAGTGGGTAAGTACCTCAACTTCACGCCGTTGTATGTTATTTCAATGCCGAATCTATCGGCGAGGTTCTGTTATAGTGCAGCCTTTGGAGGAGCAGGGTAACTCCGACCGCAACTTCCAGATTTCCGCATTTAACTGCGCATGTGCGTACTCCTGAAGTTGCTGTCTGATTTACTCCATAATAACGGTGAGCACTGACAGCCTCACCATTATTGTTAACACAAAATCCGGGCCAAAATGTTGGTGGTGTGAGCAATTATTGAATGATTTTAGATTTTGTTTGCAGCCTCTGTGTGGAAATGCAGCCAAAGTACTTTTACAGATTGCATCAAATATTTGTTATATGCAAGCTTTCTATAATATTTCGTAGATAAAGAGAAAAATAATATGTGTATGCTATAAAATCTGAAATAACAGAAAATGCTGGAAATTCACATGCATCAACATCTGAAAGGAGAGCGGGCAGATTCACATTTGGAGTTATATACTCTTTACCAAAACGTGTCTCTTTTTTGATGCTAATGGATTTCTGTGTTCAGAACATTTTGCCATCATTGTGTTAAATTGGCAAATAGTCAGCATATAATGCCAAATAATCTACTCCCTGGACAGAGGAGCCAAGTAACATCCTTATTTTCTATTGTATTTAAGGTGATAATATTGTTGGCAGGTTTCTTCCTTATTCTTCATACAAACTGGAAATGTCTGGCTAAATATTTGCTTTCCATGCTGATCTCTTGTCTGTGGTGGTGTTTCTGTCTTGTCTGTTGCACAGCCTCCAATAAAGCTGCTTTTATTAAATAACTGCATTCTTCCATCGCCTCTTCCCACCCCCAGTATGCACCTACATACTATTTGATTGGTTGACTGTATTCCCTTTCCTTTCTTCATTTATCTCTTTCTTACTGCACTTTCTGAACCCTGAGATAATTTCACATTTGCTTCAACCTGCAGCCAGCATGTTCCTTTTGGCTTTTCCATCACAAATAGAAACCTTCTCCTCTAAATTAATTCATATAGGGTGCCCGTTTCAACAAACAGTTGCAATCTGGTAGGGTTGTGAAGTTATTTTAAGTACCCAGTATGCACTGAGCATACCTACTGTTGGTTGAAACCTGGTATTGGAGTAAGAGTCCCCTCTTCTGTGTGCGGTTGGCTGAAGGAAGTTTGTGTGGTGGTTTTGAGCTTATATGTGCACTTGAAATGGTTGTGTTCTGCTGTGCCTCAAAGCGCAAGTTTGACTTGGACATACATTAGTTTCTAGTATGGGCCTTTGGTGAGCTATCGTAAGGATCCTAAGAGAAGAACTACTTTAAACATTGTATTATTGACAGCTATCCCTGGTGCAAACTTGTACTCGTAACTCTGCCATCTGACCAGGAGACCTGGGTGTCCTTGTGCACCAGTCGCTGAAGGTAAGCATGCAGGTGCAGCAAGCGGCTAAGAAGGCAAATGGTATGTTGGCCTTCATAGTGAGAGGATTCGAGTACAGGAGCAAAGATGTCTTGCTGCAGTTGTACAGGGCCTTGGTGAGACCACATCTTGAGTATTGTGTGCAGTTTTGGTTGCCTTACCTGAGGAAGGATGTTCTTGCCATGGAGGGAGTGCAGCGAAGATTCACCAGACTGATACCTGGGATGGCAGGAATGATTTATGAAGAGAGATTGGGTCGATTAGGCTTATATTCGCTAGAGTTTAGAAGAATGAGAGGGGATCTCATTGAAACTTAGAAAATTCTAACAGGACTAGACAGACTAGATGCAGGAAGGATGTTCCCGGGGGAGTCCAGAACCAGGGTCACAGTCTAAGGATAAGGGGTAAGCCATTTAGGACTGAGATGAGGAGGAATTTCTTCACCCAGAGAGTGGTGAACCTGTGGAATTCTCTACCACAGAAGGCAGTTGAGGCCAATTCATTAAATATATTCAAGAAGGAGTTAGATATATCTCTTAAGGCTAAAGGGATCAAGGGATATGGGGAGAAAGCAGGGACAGAGTACTGAATTTGGATGATCAGCCATGATCTCATTAAATGGTAGAACAGGCTCGAGGGGCCGAATGGACTACTCTTGCTCCTATCTTCTATGTTTCTATGTATCCTGAAACTGGCATTCTCAAGATCTTGCAGTTAAGGGATTTGCACATTGTGACACTGGCGAATAGGCGGCAGTAACACAGTACCTGAGAATGTGACATTCTGTAATGTTGCTTAGTGTAATAGGGTGGTCTTCTGTGCTTCTGTGCACTCTCCCACCTCGGATTCTCTACACATTCATTGGGCAGAAAATGGTGGGCAGGGGAGTGTGGAAAAGGAAAATCTTCCCTCTTGTTTGGTCTCAGCAGGAGGTATATATATAAAATATAGTGGTTTATTACTGCATTTGGTCATATATTTGAAAAATGCGCAATTGATAGAGAACATTAGATATTGCTAATCTAATTAGCTACTAGTAGAATCCCACCACCATCAAAAATATGTTCAAAGATGTTTCATAGTCCGAGATCCATCTAAAATATTCCTGTTGTCAAGTAGCCAGACCATGCAGATAATGTTGCACTTGTTCCATTTACAGATTTAGATCTGATAGTTTCCATAACTTTACATAGTATACTGTTACAAAACTCGGGCACGTTCCAGCCAAGTTTTGTGCATGAGCTGTTCATTGCCACAGGGCAGGAGCTGAGTAGGGGTTTAAATGAAACTGCTTACCTATAACTGAATTCATATTCCGTTTCTTTGGAGGCAGTTTTTAAACTGCTATCTGTAGGTGGAAGTATTTATCTCAAAATTGCCAAATTGGCACTGTTTATATTGTACGTTTATAGTTTGGTCAGAGCAATCCAGAATTCACAGCCATTGTGTAAGGTGAGCAACTGATAGGATCTTTGAGAACTGACAGATTTATCACAGATGTGAGTTTACTTTGTTGAGCTTAGCAGTGCTCCTAAATGGAAGCGGATACCTCTAAAACCACTCTGAATGAAATCTGTGGTCATTTGTTACACAAAAGGTATTTTATATAAGTTGTGCAATTGATGAATTAAGTAAAATGAGTGTTCTTTCTGTAATGGTTTCTGTAACTCGTATTATCAATTAACCGTAAGATATATAAAACCGAACAGGGCAAAATTGATTTTAGTTTTCTAAAGTAAAAGTTCATCTCAATACAACCTTTATGCACATGGTGTTTATCTAGTTATTAAATATTCTGAAAATAAAGGAGTGCTTTTTAAGTACTGTTCGAGCGGAATCGCTTGCTGAGGTTGTCTGTACTGTGTTTTGTAGGTCCTGTATTTGGGGAATCACTCCATGAAGTTTTTCCAGTCTTGAAAACCTGCCTTCAACCCAGCAGAGATCCCGAGATGCGCTTAAAACTCTTCACTATTTTATCAAAATTACTGCTGAATGCCAATGAAACTCTGAACTCTCAAGGGTAGGTACATCGTAGATGCAGGTGTAAGTTCAATGATACCAAATTTCTCTGAGCAAGAATTAATTATTGTTAATACCTTTTGATATTTTACATTTTAAGGTCGGTAAAAGAAGAATTAGCTGCATGGTAAATTTATATATAAATTAGTCCCAAGGATGCAGTTGCCACTGTAAAACCACTTGTGGGTATTTCTGCATCGCAGTAGAGGTGTCAGTGGAAGAGTGGAACCATAAAACAGTGGAGCTGTGTATGGGATTAACATATTTGCTTTCCACGCATTCCCAGTGCAGTGAAGGAGCACGTGGTATCTGCCAGTACGCTTGAGGCCTTCGTGACCGGTGGGCACCGCAGGGATTGGAGTGTATACTGGACACTAGGTGTAATATTATTAATTTTATAAGTGTCCTTTGTTTTATGGTTTGGTTCCTTATTAGTTGTGCCCCTCTAAAATGGGGGCACTTTTCTTTTGATGATACTGGAGCAACCCAATGTCTCCTTATTGGTTAGTTAAAAAAGGCAAAGAGAATCTTAGGTGAAAGGGGAGTAAAAGGCGTTCAAGTCTGGTGATTGTGGGTGAGCTGAAGGCCCTTGTTGCTCTGCGGCTAAATACAGATCCTTGCTTCAGGAATTGCGTGCAACCTGCCAGAGATTTAGATCATTTAGGGCATTCCACGGTGCCACCTTCTTGAAAGGTGATGATGTGCCATTAAGCAAATAGTTCCATTTCCTGAAAAGAAAACCACCTTCTACGCTGGGAATAGTTGTCTCAAAGTGCAATTTTAAAAGCTGTCAGTTATTTGGTGTGTGATGGCGTGAAGCTAATCACTGAAATGCAGCAAAAAAACATTTGTTGCTACGAGCCACCATTTCACACCGAGCTTCTTCATTTATTTTATGTATTAGTTTGTTTCATCGTGCCTGCCAGCTTTGGTTGACATGAGGGACAGCAGGTTTCCGAGTGCTTTATTTGAAATGACCGTAGAAAAATCATTCTGGGAGACTAACCATACCCTGGGACAGATTATGCTTCTTCACTGCAGGATGTTTACTACTTTTTTGTGGAATTTTACAGACATATGATTCAGATGACAGGTGCACAATTTCTGTCATGGCTCAGGGCCACACATGCGAATTCTTTGCCTCGAATGGACTCCAATAGTTCTTGGCCTTACAGACTGCCAGACTCTAAGTGTTCGTCGTACAATTTCTGTGTGGCCCACCCACTTGTTCCGTTTTCTCTCTTATTTTGTTTTTTTTTCTGTTTTACATGATTGGTCTTGAATGCAAAGCATTTTTGGGTTTTTTTCTTGTGCAAATCTTATTGGAAAAACTGTATAAAGCCAAACTAGCATTGTGCTTTGATGTGGACATTTTACCTATCAACGATCTCTATTAACAGACAAAACTGGAAAAGGGTCATTGAATGCAGACCGCCTTGTAGAATTGCATTAGTCAGTTCAGGTTGAATTATTAACCGGATTAAAATCAATGTTTCCTTCTCTGGGTAATCCAACATCAATCTCACATGATGTATTTAATTATGTTTTAAGAAATTACTTTTAATTATGTACTGTTTTGGATGCGCCATAGTTTTGGCAGCAATTGGGGCCATTTTAACAATTGTAATAAGGCAGCGCCATCTTCTGGACTGTGCAAATTATAACACAGATGGAAGTGATTCTTCTCTCGAGCCCAGCCTTTTGAAGTTAACAGTTAACATTGAAGATTCGAGTTTGGCATTCAAAGTGAGTTTTTCTGACACAAACTCGTGTACGTTATTGATGAGGTGTATCAAAATATGAATTGGCATGTTATACTGTATTGCTGACATCTTAATTTCTCCATATTTATGGTGTCAGCCTTGTTTCACTCAAAGTACGCATGGAATGTGCAGAGAAAGAAAAAATAAAGTCGGGTAAATTGAGCTGGGGAAAGGGAGACGGAAATACCTTCAATTGTAGGAAAGTGATCTGAAAAGACCTTCCTTTAGTACAGTAGAGATGAGTGCAATATTCTAACTTGGCTTAAATCAGACCCTTGCACAACTCTACACTGCAGCCAATCAGACAAATACCTTCTATTAAATCCCTCATCAACAAAAGCAGTTTATAACATACGTTATCTATTATTTTTTTTTAGTTTTCGTGGAGGTATGGAGAGTGTTCCTAAATTTTAGCCTCAATGTTAATAATACATATGCATCATCAATAAGATTTAACTTTTTGTATTTCAAAATAAAACTAGCACACAGATCCACAATAAGGCAATCTTTCGTTAGGATTGACAAATCTGAGAGCTGTTTTTCCCTCCCCACATAGCACCTCCAGTATAATAGTCGTTCTAGGAGACGTGTATCTTTTTGAAAACGTAGAATTGCAATTTCCTTCTGAGCCAAGGACTATTTGCAATATGCTGCACAGTTGAATCACAAAGTGAGCAAGTCCGTGCTCCCAAAACGACTCCCAAGGACTATTATTCATATTGTATATTCCTAATTCTTTTCCCAAAACCGATTAATACCACAGGGCCAACTCCATCTATCTTTAATGAATGCCATACTAGCTGGATTGCAAATGGTTTCCAAGCTTTATTTTTTTAATCGCTCTTCCATCCTTTGACCAGTTTATTTTACCTCTTTCTCAAATGATTTGCCTTTTTTGTTGTTGCAGGAATTGTCCCTGTTTTTTATTAGCTCACGGGGACGGTTGTCCCTTTTGCACGTTGGTGCAGTTGTGGATTTTTTTTTTAATGCATGGATATTTATTTGTCAGCATGATTTGGGCATATTAGTACAGTTTCACATGCTTTAAGACCAGAATCTCAGCTCCTTCATTTATTTGTTTACCTCTTGTTAATATCACTAGTTGTATTATGAATGATCCCTAATGAGAGAAAAAAATAATTGAGCAGTACTTCATAGTTTAACTTGTATATTCACTTGTGTTTGAATTTGAAGCACTTTCTCTGTAATTTTGGAAGTTTTGTATTGAACTTTGTTGCATCAACTACAGCTGTGCCTTCTCTGTTGCCAATGGCTAGAAGTGTTGTGCAAAATCTGTACACCTTTCCAATAGAGGAGGTTTCAGCTGTTATCTGCCATCCAAGCAGAGTTGGGAAATACCCAAACAAAGAAATCATTCAGGGCGGCCAACAAATCCAGCCACTTGGACCACACTCCTCCAACTGCACATCAAAGACTCAGCCTTCAATGGCACATTGAAATAAAAAAATTCAGGAAAAGTTAAAGTTAAGGTAAAGCAAGCTAAGTCAACATCCAAGTTTTGAACTGCCCGAACCCAGCTTTCTGCACCACACCTATCTTGTACTCTGCTCTGCTGCCTTTCATGACTGCCAGCTACCTTCTGTTAAGTAACCAAGCTCGTGTAGAAAATATCCTGTAAGCCGGTGGTTTTCAAGCTTTATTTTATCTGTGAGGGGGGGGGGGAACCTCTCCAAAAATTTCGAAACACACCTGGAGACCCCCTGCCCTAATTTCCCAAGGAAAATGCCAGCTACCAAAAGAAAAACAATCTAATGCAAAAATTTCATGTTGATCCGACAAGACAGAAATCACCTCGTTCTGTTCAAAGGGAAATCACCAGATCTGCCCCTATAATTCTTCAGCTCAGGGAGGTTTCAGATAACCCAGAATCTGGGGTCAGGCTCCACATTCACAGGTCACTTTGTTTGTTGTCCAGTTGCACCTTATCTAGCCTCGGGTAACATGGCAAACATGTTTGGAAACATGTTACAGTGTAATAATTCCCCACCACCACCGTTCTGGTGTGTGCTGGTGGCTCATGTTCTGACTGGACTCCTTTCACACTCAGCGTCATTTCACTGCCTCCACTTCTTTTAGGGCAATAATAATCCTAGGTCTTAATAAGATGCTTTTTCAGTATTGAATGATCTCTGTGAGCTCGCAGTATTTTGTTTTTGGTAGCCTTCGCTGTTGTGTTAAACAAATTGAAATCTAACAGGACAGAATTGAACTGTAAATTATTTGACATAAGCAAAATAGTGCAGATGCTAGAAACATGAAATAAAAAACCGAAAATGCTGAAAGCACTCCGCAGGTCAGGCAGCATCTGTGTAGAGCACAAGAGGTAATGTCATTGACCTGAAACGTTAACTCTGTTTTGCTCTACCCAGATGCTGCCTGACCTGCTGAGTGTTTCCAGCATTTTCGGTTCGCAAATTGTTTGAGTCCCCATTGTGACCTAAACAGTACAGATTTATGCCTTGTTTAAGTGCTACAAAATAGACCGATTGCAGCAAGCTGACAGCTACATTTAATTGCCAAGAACCTATGAAAGCGTGGAACAAAAAGGAAGCCATTTGGCTCTTCAAGTTCACTCCTTCTACTGACCATATAGAATCTGCTCGGTCATAACTCGATCCATTATATCTCTGGAAGAAAGATTCTGTAAAGTTTCTCCCTGCCAGCCCCCAAAAGTTAAACTCCACAATACACATCTTTCAACCATGACTATTTGCTTTCCTTGGCCTGATAATTCTTTGTTCCCAGCAGCTCAGGGACTGGCATTTGATGATTTCTGCCTGCACTTATCCATATAGCCCTCAATCGGATTCCCAGCCAGATGTTCTCTCAGTTCTCTGTTTAAATGGTCTAGATCAGTGCATGAAAGGATGCAGGAGAAGTTAAATAACAAGCATTAACTTATTCCTCATTGATCTGGAGGACACCGTGTATCTATCAGTCTGCTCTCGAGTGTGGGAAAACCCACAGGTTTTGATGGGCTCTTGCATGTGTGAAATAATGTCCCAGATGTAACCACCACTGGCTAGCATATTCTGATCTGCAGGTGCAGGGTTCCTTGTGGATCTTTAAATAACTTGTGTGACAGCGAGTTAATTAGGGGGTGTGAAAGTAAAGCTCTCGTGTTTGAATTTTACATGTGAAGTTGATCTGAATGACTGGAACATCATTTCCAGCTGCAAATTGGGAAGCTCTTTCCCGTTGTCTAGATTGACATATAAACAATGGCCACTTGGCAAGATACTAAATGACAGTCGGTTCCAGAGGAATTGTACTCCATGACAGAGTAACTAGCTTCAGGACAGGTGAAGGGGAGTACATTGGGAGGAAAAGAAATGGAGGAAAAAAGCACTACAGATTTGAATTTCGAGTGCTGTGAGGCTTGCCCTGGTATTGATAATTGTGTGAAATGCTCTTTGAATAAAAATGGAATATAGAATTCCTGATAGGTCATGGTAAAAAAAATCAACAAAATATGACAAACTCCCATCATAACAGTCAATGGTAATCTTTACAAGAGCTTGTGAAGTACTAGAAATGGTCCTTGCAAGGCTATATCTTATTCTCGTGCAATCACCTTTTGTAAGCTGGACTCTTCATGAACTTGAAACATTTTATTAATGCCAAAGTGGAAATTATTCAGAGCAGTGGGTGACTCCCTTGCTGTACTGCTGTTTTTATACGAGCAGCTCTCAACCTGTGGTGTGATTTAAGAAAAATTAAATTACACAGAAAAATGCTGCACCCACAAAATTGCAAGCCATTATTTGATAAATATTCCATCTTTGATAATCGGATTGTTTGGTAAGATTAATCTCTCTCTTAATGAGCAAAGCCAGTCAGCTGAGCAAAAAGAAACAAACATTCTTCCTACCCCACTAAACCTCGCCTTGCCATATTATTTGGTCGGAAATGCAGTGACTTCCCACCCACATCTCTTCAAAATTAAAAAATTCCACATGTGCAAGTTATTAATCCTGCCTCAGTTTTCAATTGCTAACTGCAGTGTCTTCTGTTTGGCTTCAGGCGGTTCAGTAGCTACCTGGAGACGCTTGTAAGAGATATTTTGGTGCCTAATCTGCTGTGGCATGCTGGGAGGACAGCAGCTGCGATCCGCACGACTGTAGTATCCTGTCTGTGGGCTCTGCTGCATAGCAAGATGATTACACTGCAACAGGTAAACCCCAGAAGGGTCAAACATTCAAAAACAAGCCAGCTCAAAACCAGACAAATATTAAATAATCTTGTTGTGGAAAGCTGTAGACACGCTGCCTATTAATTTCATAAAGTTAACATTGCATTAAGTTCAAACGCTAACATTTTCAGAGCATTGCTCAGGCTTTCAGTGTCACGAAATCTAAGTAGAAAAGAGCACATACTGATTCCAGTGGGACTTGTCCGTCATATCTTAATCCAGATTCCTTCATTCTTTAATGGCTGTCTCAATCATTATCAACTGTGTGTGCTTGTTTTGTCTTTTTCTTTTGCTGTCTCTTTTTCTCTCTCTTCTCCCCCGTGACAGCTTGTGTCTATTCAATTGTTGTGTGTCTGTATTTTTCCACCTTTTTCTTCCGTCTCCCCCATCTTAATAATGACTTAACAATTCAAAATGTCAAAAAAATCAACTTCTCCAAACCTTGGACACTTGCACCTAAAATAGTAAGGAAAAGATATCTGTGTATTGCAGTCGATATTTTTGTGTTTTCTTTCACATTTTAAGAATTATGAACTTGCGCATGAATGAGAGGCGGGTTTTTCTTAAGACGTTACTTGATGTTTTGAGACCTGCCGTCACACACACACACACCAGTAATTCCAGTGAAGGGAGGAGAATGCAGCAGTCTGTGTTTTGTGTGTGGAAGCTATTTTCTAGAATGCACAGTCAAAAATTGTTGAACTCAGTTGCTTTCACCTCATGAGGAAGACCTTTTGTAACTGATTTGTGACCAAGATTCCGTTATGTGGGATTCCTGGACAATGACCTCTCTGTGGTCACTATCAGACATGATCCTTCAGTTTCAGTCTCTTCAAACCCTTAACAAACTCACACTAAACCATGTCTTACACTCTATGCCTACATCTTGAAGTTCACCTCTTAGCATATTAGCATATAATTGTTTCATGTCTCAGCAGTTAGCAATAAAACTGCATCTGGTATTTAATGCTTCCATTAAAATACTGGACATGTGAAAGGTTGGTACACTTGCATTCAAAGAACTTAATTACAAGGCACCAGAGTTGAATTCACATATTTTCCTTTACCTGTAACTCACATGGAGGCACATTCTTCCCCTAATACAAGAACATTGATATTACAAACCTGTGTAGGCAGATTTGCCTGTCCACCCAAAGTGTGCTGCTCCTGTGCAAGCTCAGGAGCGCTGATATTTCCTGTTCTGGGCTATTCAGATGGCCCAGGGGCACCACTGCCACAGAGCCTGGTGCTAGCAAAACAGACAGGAACTGCAACTCTCACTCAAGTCTGCAGCTGAAGTCAGGCCTCCAGAGATAGAGATCAGCTGCAAGAATGTCCCAATTAAATGTCAACATCTTGAGGGTGG
Organism: Somniosus microcephalus; assembly: GCF_052327205.1. Taxonomy (NCBI): domain Eukaryota; kingdom Metazoa; phylum Chordata; class Chondrichthyes; order Squaliformes; family Somniosidae; genus Somniosus; species Somniosus microcephalus. Next base: position 103,892,942 of record NC_140997.1, read on the forward strand.
GTGGGGGGTTGGGATTTAAACGTACAAAATTCCCAGTCTTTGTCTGCCCCAGGCATCCCACAGACCTTCCATTCACCAAGCAGTCCAGGGGCAAGCCACAGTGCCAGATTTCACTGCCCATCTTTGCCCTTCAGTTTCATAGCTGCAGTTGTGCTGCGCCTTCTGAAGGCAGGTCCCGTTCAATCCAATCAGGAAAGCCCTGGAAATTCCAGGGTGAAGTAAAAGTGATGGGCACCCTTACTCCTGGGAAAATGGGCATTCCCGAGGGCCAAGGGTCAGGGAAACCGGCATTCCAGAGTTGATTGTTGAAATATCTAAACACTTGGATCGTGATGCATAAAATCTTTTATATTCCTAACCTGTGGCGGAGCTACCAAGAGACACTGGGCAATTAGTAATCATCCCTTTAACTACCATGTAGTGCAGCTGTGGACTGCACCTTTAAACTGTATGTAGTTTCTTGCATTTTCGCGTGATGACGTCATGACGCCGATCACGTGACCCCCAGTTGGCGCAGAGAACGTGATGATGTCATGATGTCAGCTTCCAGTACTTAGCAGCAGTCTTAGAGAGGCTGTAGGGCTGCACAGACTTGTTAACATCTGCTCCTGTGGTTTTACCAGTTAAGTTGTTTGTTTATTAAACTTGGTTATTTTGTTTCACTGCGCCGAACTTCATTATTCGGATAGGAACTTCCGTTCCTACATTGGTGACCCCGATCTCATCGGACAACTTTCGTCGAGATACTTATAATGAACACGAACGCCGTTGCCCTTAAATTGCCGCAGTTCTGGGAACAGCAACCAGCAGCATGGTTTTTCCAGGCAGAAGCCCAGTTTGCACTCCGGGACATTACAGCGGATTCGACCCGTTATTATTACATGGTTTCCGCTCTTGACAGCGCCCCGGCCTCGCGGGTCGTCAGCCTCCTGGGCAATCCACCGGCAGAGGGCAAGTATGAAGCTCTAAAAACTCGTTTACTACAGGTGTTTGGTTTAAATAAATCGGAGCGTGCACGCAGGCTTATTTCTATGCCCGGCCTCGGGGACTCAAAACCATCGGAACTGATGAGCCAGATGCTCACGCTTTTGGGTTCGGAGCCCCAATGTTTTTTGTTTCGAGAACTCTTCCTCTGCCAGCTACCTGAACCAGTTCAGGCAGCCTTGGCCAGTTCTACGATTACGGACTGTGCCGAGCTTGCTGCAGAGGCAGACAAGACTTTTACGGTCACACAGCAGAGTTGTGCAGCCACGAGGTGCCTTTCCCCTATGCGAGCAAAGTCCAGCCCTCCTCCAGCAGGCTGGTGTGTGTACCACGCCCGTTTTGGCGCCAAGGCTCGACGCTGCCGTCCTCCCTGCAGTTTCGCCGAAAAAAAATCTCCAGCAGGCTCGCAAACTTCGATGAGGATGACGGGGTCTGACAAACACACCCAGTTCACCATGGCAGTCGGTTCAGCGGGAAAACTCCTCTACATTACTGATTCCAGGACAGGGTGACGATTCTTGTGTGACACTGGTTCTCAGTGAAGTATATTGCCAGTTTCAAAGCTAGATCTACAATCCGGCGGTCACGGTCCTTCCCTCGAGGCAGCCAATGGTGCGGCCATTCGCACGTTCGGTAAACGGACAGTTAATTTAACTCTTGGAGGTCAACGTTTTGTGTGGGAGTTTCAGACCATGGAGCGTCTTGGGATTGTCCGACGCTCCGATAGTCCTTGGTCCTCCCCACTACACATTGTACCTAAACCAGGTGGTGGATGGAGGCCTTGCAGGGATTACAGATGCCTTAACGAAGCCACTATGCCGGATAGGTACCCAATACCGCATATACAAGATTTTTCGGCTCATTTGGCTGGCAACTCAATATTTTCCAAAGTAGATCTCGTCCGTGGATATCACCAAGTTCCTGTGCACCCTCAAGATGTCCCCAAAACGGCGGCCATCACACCGTTTGGCCTTTTTGAGTTCCTCCGCGTGCCGTTTGGATTGAAAAATGCGGCTCAGGCCTTTCAGCGACTCATGGACTCTGTGTTACGGGACCTTCCCTTCATTTTCATTTACTTGGATGACATTCTTATCGCTAATAAGGATAAGGAGGAGCACATGGCTCATTTACGTACACTCTTTGCCCGTCTCAGCCAACATGGCCTCATCATAAACCTAGCCAAATGCCAGTTTGGGTTAACCAGCATTGACTTTCTGGGGCATAGGATCACCTCAGAAGGCGCCGTCCCACTGGCCACCAAGGTAGAGGCAGTTACGGCATTCCCGCGGCCTCACACACTCAAATCTCTTCAGGAGTTCCTGGGGATGGTAAATTTTTATCATCGTTTTGTCCCCAAGGCAGCCCAATTGATGCAGCCGCTGTACGAAGCACTCAAAGGGAAGTCGGGTAAAGATGTTATCACTTGGACACCACAGATGGACCAGGCGTTCCTGGACACCAAGGCAGCATTGGCAGACGCAACTATGCTTGCACACCCACTCCCAGGCGCGACCATCGCCCTTACTACCGATGCCTCCGATTACGCCATCGGGGCGGTTCAGGAACAATGGGTTGACGGGACTTGGCAGCCATTGGCCTTTTTTAGCCGCCAACTGCGCAAGAATGAGAGGGAGTTGCTGGCCCTGTTTTTGGCCATCCGGCATTTTCGTTTTCTCCTAGAAGGGCGCCCGTTCACTGTATTCGTGGACCATAAGCCGCTCACTTTTGCAATGGCCAAAACGGCGGAGCCGTGGTCAGCCCGGCAACAGCGCCACCTTACATTTATATCTGAATTTACGACGGATTTACGACATGTGTCCGGCAAAGATAATCTCGTGGCTGATTGCCTTTCGTGTGCCCCAGTCCAGGCAGTTCACCTGGGAATCGATTTCGTCGGGTTGGCGGAAGAACAACTGGCAGATCCCGAAGTTCAGGCATATCGGACCATGCCTTCTAGCTTGCAGGTAGCCGATGTTATGTTCCAATCAACAGGAACCACGCTCTTGTGCGACACATCCATGGGAGTGCCCCGGCCCATTGTGCCAGTCGAATGGCGTAAGAAGATTTTTCAGGTTATACATGGCTTATCACACCCGGGGATGCGAGCTTCACAATGACTTATGTCCCACAAATTTGTTTGGAAGGGAATGCATTCAGACGTTCGGGACTGGACAAACAATTGCGTGGACTGTCAAAAATCAAAGGTCCATCGTCATGTTAAGGCTCCAGTGGCCATCTTCCCGGTGCCGGAACGCCGGTTCGATCACGTACACGTGGACTTAGTGGGTCCCCTCCCCACTTCGCGGGGTTTTATGCATCTCCTGACAATAGTGGACCGCACTACCAGGTGGCCAGAGGCGATTCCCTTGGTTGCTACCACTACAGCGGACGTATCCAGGGCGTTTATTTCGTCGTGGGTGGCCCGGTTTGGGGTGCCACCTGACATCTCCTCTGACCGAGGTCCACAATTCACGTCAGAGTTGTGGAACGCAGTTGCACAGGGCTTGGGTACCAAGCTGCACCGTACCACCGCTTACCATCCGCAAGCGAACGGTCTATGCGAGAGGTTTCATCGGTCTCTAAAGGCGTCCCTCCGTGCCAGCTTGCGTGGTCCCAACTGGGTGGACAGACTCCCCTGGGTGATGCTAGGCCTCCGTACAGCCCCCAAGGATGACCTCCAGGCTTCATCGGCTGAGTTAGTCTACGGTCAAGCACTTCGAGTACCAGGGGACTTCCTCCCTCCACATACAGAACCATGGTCGCCTGCTCAGCAGCTCCTTCAGCATCAAGAGGTGGCAAAGAATTTCCTGCCTATTCCAACCTCGCATCACAACCTACAGAGGCCTCATGTTCTGGCAGAACTTATGAGTTCCGATTACGTTTTTATTCGGCAGGACGCTCATAGAGATACACTCAGACCACCTTATGCTGGACTGTTTCGTGTCATCTCGGCGGGAGAGAAATTTTTCATGGTCGAAGTGGGAGGTAAGTCCGATACCATCTCTATCGACCGACTTAAACCAGCCCATCTGGATCGGAGTGAACCAGTTGCTGCCCAGCCACCTTGCCGTGGACGACCACCGTTGGCTGCTAGACCGGTTATGCAACAGCCTACCATTGAACTGCCTGTTGCTGCCTCATCCTCGCCTACACCTTCTGCTACTGTTTCCTCCACCCCAGATGCACCGTTCCAGACACAGCCAAGCACCGGCTTGTCTCCCAACGTTCCACTGTCTGAATTTCGTAGTCGTTCGGACAGAATCATTAAACCTCCTGTTCGTTTGACGCTGTCTGTTAAAGAGAATTCTGGGGGGGCGCCTGTGGCGGAGCCACCAAGAGACACTGGGCAATTAGTAATCATCCCTTTAGCTACCATGTAGTGCAGCTGTGGACTGCACCTTTAAACTGTATGTAGTTTCTTGCATTTTCGCGTGATGACGTCATGACGCCGATCACGTGACCCTCCAGTTGGCGCGGAGAACGTGATGACGTCATGACGTCAGCTTCCAGTACTTAGTAGCAGTCTTAGAGAGGCTGTAGGGCTGCACAGACCTGTTAACATCTGTTCCCGTGGTTTTACCAGTTAAGTTGTTTGTTTATTAAACTTGGTTATTTTGTTTCACTGCGTCGAACTTCATTATTCGGATAGGAACTTCCGTTCCTACAAACCAAACATTTTGATGCTAAATGTCCATCCAAAACGGGATTTCCTTCTTGCCGAGCTGCAAGTAAATAATGATCTTTGAACGTGGATCGAACCATGTGGTATTAGGAGAATATTCTCAGTGCAGAGTACATTTTAAAGTGGGCCAATTTTAGGCCCCCAAACCACTTTTGTAAAAATTGGTTAAATTTCTGGCATAGATTGAGGGTTCACTGTTGGAGAAATAACATTTACATGAAAGCCATTTGATTATTAGTTCAACATCTGATGGAAGTGTGGATTGGGTGTAATTCTAAGAGATTCATTTCTGCTTCACATATATCCTGAAAAATGTCTTGCTTTCATTCAAACATGCACTTGTATAATCTAGAAAAATAGCTTCCGATGTTTCTGCTTGTTAACTCTAATGTCACCCAGTAATTTGCTCATCGGTCCCAAACAATGTAAAGTAAAGCAGAGGAAACCTTACTGATTAACACAGATGGTGTATATTGATCTTAATGGTGGTGTGTAAAAGAACATAGCAGCAATTAAGTGTTCTTCCATGCATCAACTGATTAAAAAATACTTCTGTATCAGAATGTGCAATGGCATAAAGTATTAACTAGAGCATTGTAGGCAAATGCCAAATTATAGTTTTGTTTCGATCTATTGTGTGTAAAGTGTTATCCTGGTATAACATACTCTTCAACAGCATGTTTCAAAGTTATTTGGAGGAAATGTGTAGCTAATAATATGCAAGATAGTTATGGATGAGGAAGGCCATTCAGCCCATCTGAGCATATCCACCTGAACGACCCTACAGTTCTTTTATATCCAGCTGTTTCCTAAATGATTCCAGACGTTTCGCCTCCACTATCCTACCTGGAAGTCCATTCTTTGTATAGATCACTCTGAAGAGCTTCCTGAAATATGGCCTAAAATTGACTTTTGCATCTTTGAACCTGTGTCAGTATCATTTGAAGTACAATTCTGAATTTAACTTTTCTATACCATTTACTATCTTGCATACTTTACTGACCTATATTAGTCTGACCCTGAGATTAGTTATAATTAATGAATTGGACCTGGCATTTGCAAGTGGTGAACTCCATTTACACCCAATTTATGCAAAATATTATTGAGAATCATAGAATGATACAGCACAGTCGGAGACCATTCGGCCCGTTGTGCCTGTGCTGGCTCTTCGAAAGAGCTATCCAATTAGTCCCAATCCCTTGCTTGTTCCCCATAGCACTGCAGTGTTTTCTTCTTTTAAATATTTATCCAATTCCTTTTTGAAAGTTACTATTGAATCTGCTTCCACCGCCCTTTCAGGCGGCGCATTCCAGATCATCATAACTCGCTGCGTAAATTATTTTTTCCTCATGTCACCTTTGGTTCTTTTGCCAATTAACTGAAATCTGTGTCCACTGGTTACCGACCCTTCTGCCACTGGAAACAGTTTCTCCTTATTACTCTCTCTCAACTCATGATTTTGAACTCCCCTATCAAGTTTTCCCTTAACCTCTCTGCTGTAATTTACATTTTTTTTCTTGAAGTTCTGAATATTTCAGTTTGTTATTAAAATTATCATGTAATTGATCAGAAATTCCTAACTTAATGCAGCTGCTGAAAGTGTTCACGTCCGACAGAGGAGAACGGGTGAGTGGGCCAGGATTTCCAAACCTGGTTGCCCTCGGAGGGGAGGTTCAGACTCCACTGAGGAGTGAGGTTAAGTGAAAGAGCTACACCTCATTTTCCTATGTTACGTGGCTTTGGCCCAACAAGGTTGCAACAAATAGTGTGATCGCACTTGGAGGGAAGATTCAGGCTGGGCAGGGCAGAGAGGTTCAGCGAATCAGAAATTTGCTGTACAGGAAGAAAACAAACTTGCAGAGAAGAATGCAAGCAGATTAACACATTTATATTAAGCCTAAAAAAGTAAGAAAATTATTTTTATTTAAATGGTACGTAGGTTTGAGAAAGGGATGTATCAGAAAAACTAAAATTTTAAAACTCGAATGGGCTATAGGGAGCTGATCAGTTGTGGTTGGCATAGGTCAATTAGTAACACTGTGGGGAACTCTACCATATCACAATATTCGATTCACATGGGCCTACAACCTTTGGTGATATAAATCATTACAGTTTGATGTGTTTATAGTTTGGGGGATTCTATGAGAAGTCAGATTGGCAGCAGTTTCACGCTTCTTGTAATTGTTCGACAGGCTCTTGGAATATATGAAGACTTGATGCCAAAAGTAATTGCAGCATTGGATGAAGATTCCAAAATGACTCGATTACTGGCTTGTCGTGCTCTCAGTGCCATTTTAAAAATTTGTGGGCATCAGCTGGATCCTGACAAGCTGAATAAATTGTACCCAGGTAACGTATACACTAGGATAAACACTTTTATTTAAGATGCAGTAATACCATTGATATAGGTGTGCTATTCCCCTGTAACTTACATTAATACTTGCATTTGCAGATATTCCATTAATCCTTTTCTTGGAGAAGTTCCTGTTTCAATGTTTGCAATCTCTTTGCCCACTAGAACTACCTGTGGGAACGAGAAGTTAATTAGGAATATTGGAGGTGGAATTACTTTCTGGCATTTGTTGAATTCAGAGAACCTTTTTTTGGGCATGAGTTTTGGTTGCCCTTAAAGTCAGGTTCTTGGATATTGCTGCTGAAGGTCTTAAAACTAATCAAACAGAATATTTCTTTTAATTATTATTGCAGATTATGCCACTGTAACATCACTGATAATAGTTTCCTTTTTCTTTAAATTAGAACTTCTAAAACGTTTGGATGATGGTTTGGATGAAGTGCGTATAGTAGCTGCCAAAGCTTTGGGTGTTTGGTTCCAATGCGTTGGGAATGATTATGACCAAATCCTGTACAAGAGCCACATTGAGTTTCTATATCGTGGGCTATTGGTTCATCTGGATGATCCAGAGAGAGACATCCAAAAATTAATTCTCGGTAAGAGCTACTAATATATTTCCTTGACTTTTAATTTTCATTCCTTGCTGAAGTATTTGTTACTATGCGGTGCATAAATAATTTAAACTGCATAGACAATTGAGGCTACGGTAGTCTCAAAGGAGCAGTCGATCTCATCAATAAGAATTATACCCAATCCTATGGAAGTGTTTATGCCTTATTTAGTGTTGATTTATAGTCTCATGTGCTTCTGAAGAGCACTTCCAAATTGTCCCTTCTTACTCGCCATGACTTCCAAAGACACTGATACAAAATCCCATCCGAAGCGTGAGAATAATGGGACACCAAAACGTGAGAATAATGGGACACTGATGTTGCATTGCGAGCTTCAATGAGAGAGAAACAAATCCCAGAGAAAAGATGAAGGAGCACGGAGGATGTTAGATCTGTGATTCTTTAAATAGGATGTTTCCCCAAGAACTTCACGGAGGCTGTAACTTAACAATCAACAGGTGTTTACTGGAGTAGAGTAGTCTCAAGACTGAAGTACAAAAGCCTGCTCCGGCTTTATATACAGGTGTGGTCACTGCCGGTACTACAGTATACAGGAGTTGTAAAACAGTTATCTCTTAAAGGTACATACACAACAATTCCTCCCCTTTTAGATTAACAGTACCATAACATTCATTTAACAATTAACATTTTTAACATGCAACATTAACTGAAAATAGTCCATTTATAGATTCAGTCTTTGGGGCGGCTTCCTGATCCTTTCGGGATAGCGCCTTTCCTGAGGTTCTTGTTCTTGGTGCGGAGGCGATTCTGGCCCCTTTTCGTCGGTTAGTTCATAGGTTTCCACTGCTACTGGTTCGGAGGTAGATGCTACCTGTATGTCGGGTTCATCCCCAGGTACTCGAGACATGGGGTTGACTCGTTCCTGTGACGCTAAGATCTGATCGACGTGGCGTCTCACAATGTTCTCCCCGACATCCACTGTGTACATTAATGGCCCCTGCCTTGTGCATATCGTTCCGGGTTGCCATTTCTCTGTTCAGTAGTCACGGGCCAAGACTGGTTGTCCTACATTGAAGCTCCTTGTCGGCTTCGCATTGATGTGCTGGAATTGTTTATCCTCAACATTTCTTCGCACATTGGGTCTGAGCAAATCCAGACGAGATCTCAACCTTCGGTTAAAGAACATCATGGCCGGGGTCTGGTTGGTAACTGCATGTGTCGCATTTCTGTAGGCTAATAGGAAATTGTCCACCTTATGCTGTAGTGGAATTTCATCGTCGCACATGGCCTTTCTCGCCTTTTTAAAGGTTTGTACGAACCTTTCAGCCAATCCATTTGTGGCTGGATGATACGGGGCAGATGTGTAATGCCTTACCCCATTCCTTCTCATAAATTTTTGAAACTCTTCGGACACAAACTGTGGTCCATTATCAGAGCAAATCTGCTCTGGCAAGCCGTTCCTGGCAAATATGGTCTGTAGGACTGCAATCGTTTTCTCTGTAGTGGTTGAGGACATTTTTTATCACCTCAGGCCATTTCGAGTGAGCATCCACTGCTATTAAGAACATTGAGTCCATGAATGGACCAGCAAAATCAATATGCACCCGTTGCCATGGAGAGGAGGGCCACTCCCATGGGTGTAGAGGGGCATGTGGTGGTGCATTTTGGACCTTCTGGCATCCTGAGCAGCTCTTTGTCAGGTCCTCGATGTGCTGATCAATCCCCGGCCACCACACATAAGCCCTAGCAAGGCTTTTCATTTTCACCCCTCCCAGATGACCTTCATGAAGCTCATTTAGCACTCACTCCCTTAACTTGGGTGGAATCACCACTCGGGATCCACACATCACTGTCCCCTGGCATACTGACAGCTGTTCTCTTCTGGATGAGAATGCTGGCAACAGTGAGTCGCCATGTGTTGGCCATCCCCTCACCGTCAAATCATATACCCGAGACCGTGTCGGATCATTGCGGGTCTCCTCCTCTATATCCGCGTTCGTTACTGGCAATCGTTCAATTATTGACGAATAAAATATCTCGATAGGGTCCACTGCTGGTACTTCCTCCACAGTAGGCAGTGGCAGGCGTGATAGCCCATCAGCGTTTCCATGCTGTTTTGTGCCTTTATATTCTATTTCATATTGATTCGCCCCTAGAAACAGGGACCATCTTTGTAACCGTTGTGCAGTCATCACTGGAACGCCCTTCTTAGGATTAAAGATGGAGACAAGTGGTTGGTGGTCAGTCAGCAAGGTGAACTTCTGCCCATGCAGATATTGGTTGAATTTTTTTACTCCCTATACTAGGCTGAGGGCCTCCCTGTCAATCTGGGCGTAGTTGCGCTCGGCTGAGGTTAGTGACCGAGACGCAAAGGCTACTGACCTCTCCAACCCGTCTGGGAATTTGTGCGACAGCACCGCTCCAATACCATAGGGTGATGCATCACATGCCAAACGAATTGGTAGTGCTGGGTTGAAATGGGCCAACACCTCTTTTGATGTGATCAATTCTTTACACTTCTGGAAAGCTCGTCTACGTTCGTCATTCCACTTCCATGGCACCCCTGTTTGCAGTAGGGTGTTCAGTGGGTGTAATACCGTGGACAAATTTAGTAAGAACTTATGGTAGTAGTTTACCAGCCCGAGGAACGACCTCAGTTGTGACACATTTTCCGGTGCTGGAGCCTTGACTACTGCCTCAATCTTTTCAGGGGACTTATGTAACCCCTCTTCATCGATGACGTGGCCACAATACGAGATCTGCTTCTGGAAAAACTCGCACTTGTGGCGATTAGCTCGTAGCCCATATTCCTTTAATCTGGTGAGCACCGTCTCCAAGTTGGCGAGGTGATCACTGTCATTTTCGCCCGTGACCAGGATGTCGTCCAAATAACACTGGGTCCCTGGAATCCCTTGCAGGACTTGATCCGTCGCCCTTTGCCAAATAGCCGGAGCCGATGCTACCCCGAACACCAGCCGGTTGTATTGGTAGAGACCTTTATGAGTGTTGATCGTGAGGTATTGTTTCGAGGCTTCTTCTATCTCCATTTGCAAGTACGCCTGGGCTAGATCAATTTTGGTGAAGCGTTTACCTCCAGATAGCGAGGCGAAAGTATCTGCAATTCGTGGAAGCGGATATTGTACCGTGTGAAGGACTGGGTTCACTGTCACCTTAAAATCCCCACAGATGCGGACCTTCTTTGGTTCCCCAGGTGCATTACTCAACGACCTCTTCATTACAGGAACGATGGGTGTAGCCCACTCGCTCCAGCCTACTTTGGACAGTACTCCTGAACGTTCCAACCCTTCCAGCTCTGCTTCGACGGCGGGTCTGATCGCATAAGGCACTGGTCTGGCCTTAAGAAACTTTGGGCTTGCATTTTCCTCTATTTTAATCGTTGCTGTTATGCCTTTTAGTGTTCCGAGTCCCTCCTGGAACACTTCTTTTGCGTCAGTTAGCATTTTTGACAGTCGTCCAGGTGTGACGTCGTCATCCTTTTTGGCCTCAACCTTCAGTGCCTGTATGGAATGCCAATCTAATTGTATCTTCCGGATCCATTCACATCCTAGCAGTGGTGGTCCTCCATCTGGCAATACATATATATCCATTTTAGGTATTTCCTGGTCTTTGTATATCACTTTCACCCTTATTTTTCCTTTGGGGTAGACTTTTTGCCCCGTGTACGTCTTCAAGACAATCTCTGCAGCTTTCAAGGGTATATGTGAGAATAGCCGCTTGTAGTCCCTTTGGTTTATGACTGTTAGGGCTGATCCTGTGTCCAATTCCATTTTCACTTGGACTCCGTCTATCTTGAGTGTAACCCAGATAGTCTGGTGATCCTCCATTTTGGTTACCTTATGTAGTTTCAGACAACCCAGCTCCTTGCTTCCGGAGTCTGTGTCACTTTTCTGTTCGTCTGAACTACTGTCCATCACCTTGTGTACCTTTTTGTACTTCTCCTGTGGAGATTTCTTGCTGTTGGTTTTCTTCCCAGACCTGCAGACTCTTGCTATGTGTCCTGCTTTTCCACACTGTCTGCACACTTGGTCCTTGAACCAACAATCCTTCTGGTCGTGTGTTGTTCTGCCGCAGCAATAACACTTCCCTGTTCCATAGGACATTTCATTGGTGCCATATTCTTGCGGTCTCCGTTGTATCTCTGCAGTGCCCCTTGCGGCTGCTTCATGTGATACTGCCATACTGAAAGCCTTGTCCAGCGTAAGATCCTTTTCTGATAGAAGCCGTTTCTGGGTTCCTTCACTTTGAAGCCCACACACAAACTTGTCCCTTAACGTATCTGCTAGTCCCACTCCAAACTGGCAGTGTTTCGATAGCTTGCGCAGTTCCGTTAAGTACTCAGCATTGCTTTCGTCTTTGTGTTGGTTCCTTTTATGAAACTTAAATCGTTCTGCTATCAGCAGCGGTGTGGGGTTTAAGTGGTCCTGTAGGATTTCTACTATGCTTTCGAAATTCTTATTCACAGGCTTCCCTGGGGTTATTAGGTTTTGCAGTAACCCATAAGTTTTTGCACCCATGGAATTTAACAAAACCAGTGCTTTCCTAGCATCTGGCACTTCATTCGCCCTGCAGTACACCTCAATACGTTCCACATATGTCGCCCAATCTTCGACTTCATTGTCGAACGTAGAGATACTGCCACTCTTCGGCATCCCTGGGTGTGATTTAACTGTCAAAAATGGCGTCTCCCGCGCTTTCCCTTCTTCTCCGCTGGCACAAAATGGCGTCTCCCGCACTTTCTTTTCCCGCGCTCGCCCCTCTTCTCCGCTGCGGCTTCTAAAAATGGCGTCTCTTACCGTTCACTATCGTTACACTATAGTTATCACTGTTAGATCGTTTCCCTATAGTTATCACTGTTCACATTGTTGTATCACTGTACGAGGTCGCCTCTTGTCACGCTGCTATACCTGGGCTGACCACTGCCGAATCCGCCCATGACTCCACCTACCTGCCCAGGTATAAAGGTGGTCGACTGGCTGGTATTCCTCCTTCTTGGATCCGATCACCCACGAGGGTGGGCTCTGTTATTTAGTCAATAAAAACCTATAGTTACTTTCTTAACTCGTCGCTTTTCATTGGACGAATTGATAGGTATATCAATTTTATTGACTAAATTTTAAAATGTCGTCACTTGAGCAGCCAAACAACCAGTCAACGGAGCAGCCAAACGACCAGCCAGACGCCCAGCTACAACAGCCACAGCAGCCGGCTTGGCTGCGAGCCCTCAAACCACCGTACCTGGATCTAAACCCACAAGCAACAAACGCAGCCCTCGACTTCAAACACTGGCTGTGCTGCTTCGAATCCTACCTGGAAGAATCCGGCGTCCCTCAGAGATCCAAACTGAGAGTTCTGACCGCCCAAGCGAGCCCTAAAGTATACGCACTCATCCAGGACATTGCTACTTACAAGGCCGCTATCAACCTACTGAAACAGCAGTACCGGAGCCCGGTAAATTCCATGTATGCCAGACACCTCCTAAGATCCCGCCCTCAACAGCCAGGAGAGTCTGTAGCTGAATTTTTACGGGCGCTACGAACACTCGGCAGGGACTGTGACTTTAAAGCAGTATCGGCTGCAGAAAACACTGAAGATAACATCCGTGATGCCTTCGTGAAAGGCCTTCGGTCCGACTACTCACGGCAGAGACTGCTGGAATCAAAGGACCTCGACCTGAACACAGCTGCAGCCTTGGCCTACTCCCTAGAAGTGACCCAGCGGGACCTCGAGGTGTATTCCAGGTACAGTTCGCGACTCTGGGACTCGGGCCCGACCCCGACCGCAATACCCCTCGTAGCGCCGCCCCCGGGACCTACCTCAGCGTCGGTGTCCCGGACCCGATCGGGACCGCCACCCCCGGTACCGGCTGCGACTTCGGACCCCCGCGACCGGGCCGCCGGCTGCTTCTTCTGTGGGCAGGCGCAACACCCGAGGTCGCGCTGCCCAGCCAAAAACGCGACGTGCTCCAGCTGCCTGAAGAAAGGCCACTTCGCGAAGGCCTGCAGAGGGAGGCCAGCAGTGCCTCATGCGAACTGTGGGGGCGGCCATCTTCTATCAAGGCCACAGATGAGCAATGGGGTGGCCATCTTTGATCCAGGCAACCGACGCCAGCAGTGCCTCATGTGGGTTGTGGGGGCAGCCATCTTCTCCACCATTTTGCCCCACCTCGTGGGCGCCTCCATTTTACCCACCACGCTCGACCGCCACCTTACCTCCAGACCTGACGACCGCTTCACCTACAGACTACAGCGACCCGCTCAGCCACATACTAGCCTCCGTCACACTAGACCAAGCTCGCCCGCATCAGCTGTCCAAGTCAATGATGGACATCAAAGTAGACGGCCACGCCACGACCTGCCTGTTCGACAGCGGAAGCACGGAGAGCTTCATACATCCAGACACGGTGAGCCACTACTCCCTCACTGTCCAGCCAACGCGCAACCGGATCTCGATGGCATCGAGGTCCCACGCCACAGACATCAGCGGCTACTGTGTTGTGACCCTGTCGGTTAAGGGCACGGAGTATAAAAACTTTAAACTCCTCGTCCTGCCCCAGCTATGCGCTGCCGTCCTACTAGGGCTGGATTTTCAATCCCACCTCCAAAGCGTCACTCTAGCATACGGTGGACCCCTCCCCCCGCTCACAGTCGACAACCAGCAGCCTTTAAATCGCCCACCGCGTAACACCTGCGGCCTATCCACCCTCAAGGTCCCGCCACCTTCCCTGTTCGCTAACCTCACCCCCGACTGCAAACCCGTCGCTACCAAGAGCAGGCGGTACAGCTCCGGGGACAGAGCTTTCATTAGCTCTGAGGTGCAGCGTCTCCTGAAGGAGGGCATCATCGAGGGGAGCAGCAGCCTCTGGCGTGCCCAGGTTGTAGTCGTTAAGACCGGCAATAAAAACCGCCTGGTCATCGACTACAGCCAAACCATAAACCGGTACACCCAGCTGGACGCATACCCCCTTCCCCGCATATCTGATATGGTCAATCAGATTGCTCAATACCGGGTATTCTCTACCATCGACCTTAAGTTGGCCTACCACCAACTCCCTATCCGCCCCGAGGACCGCCAGTATACCGCCTTCGAGGCGAATGGCCGCCTCTACCACTTCCTTAGGGTCCCCTTCGGCGTCACCAACGGGGTTTCGGTCTTCCAAAGGGAGATGGACCGGATGGTTGACCAGAACGGGCTGCAAGCCACGTTCCCCTATCTAGATAACGTCACCATCTGCGGCCGCGACCGGCAAGACCATGACGCTAATCTGGAAAGATTCCTCCGTACGGCCCAACGGCTGAACCTCACCTACAATAAGGAGAAATGTGTGTTTAACACCTCGCGCCTTGCCATCCTCGGCTGCGTAGTAGAGAACGGAATCATCGGCCCCGATCCCGAAAGAATGCGTCCCCTCATGGAGCTACCCCTTCCCCACTGTCCAAAGGCGCTGAAGAGAACCCTGGGGCTCTTCGCCTACTATGCTCAATGGGTGCCGAATTATGCGGACAAAGCCAGACCCCTCATGAAGTCCACCTCCTTCCCCCTTACGGAAGAAGCGCGCGCGGCCTTCTCCCTCATCAGGGGAGACATTGCTAAGGCCACTATGCACGCAGTGGATGAGTCCATCCCCTTCCAAGTGGAGAGCGATGCATCCGACTTCGCCCTAGCCGCTACCCTCAACCAGGAGGGGAGACCGGTGGCCTTCTTCTCAAGGACCCTACAGGGCCCTGAGATCCGACACTCTTCGGTCGAGAAGGAGGCCCAGGCGATTGTGGAGGCGGTACGCCGCTGGAGGCATTACCTCGCAGGCAAGCGATTTACCCTCCTCACCGACCAGCGTTCGGTCGCTTTTATGTTTAATAACAAGCTGAGGGGTAAAATCAAGAACGACAAGATCTTGAGGTGGAGAATCGAGCTATCCACCTATGATTATGATATCTTGTACCGGCCTGGTAAGCTGAACGAACCCCCTGACGCTCTATCGCGAATTACATGCGCCAGCGCGCAAATTGATAGACTTCAGACCCTCCACAACGACCTCTGCCACCCCGGGGTCACCAGGCTTTACCACTTCATTAAGGCCCGCAACCTGACCTACTCCATCGAGGAGGTCAGGACCATGACCAGGAACTGCCAGACCTGTGCCGAGTGCAAACCGCACTTCTTTAGGCCAGACAGAGCAAGCCTGATCAAGGCCACCCGCCCCTTCGAGCGCTTGAGCATCGATTTTAAGGGGCCCCTCCCGTCCTCTGACCGTAATGTGTACTTCCTCAACATTGTTGATGAGTACTCCCGTTTCCCCTTTGCCTTCCCCTGCCCAGACATGACCAGCACCACGGTCGTTAAATGCCTGAACGACCTCTTTGCCTTGTTCGGGTTCCCAAACTATATACATAGTGACCGGGGCGCCTCCTTCATGAGCGAGGAACTCCGTCAGTTCCTACTAGCGAGAGGCATCGCCACTAGCAGGACCACCAGCTACAACCCCCGAGGGAACGGCCAGGTGGAAAGAGAGAACGCGACGGTATGGAAGGCCGTCCTCTTAGCCTTAAAGTCTAAGGGCCTCCCAACCTCTCGCTGGCAGGAGGTCCTCCCGGCGGCGCTGCATTCCACCCGGTCACTACTTTGCACTGCCATTAACGCCACCCCCCATGAACGAATGTTTGTTTTCCCCAGGAAGTCGACTACGGGAACCACGCTACCAACCTGGCTGACCTCTCCGGGGCCTGTCTTGCTGCGAAAGCACGTGAGGGCCCATAAAACGGACCCCCTGGTCGAGAGGGTGAACCTCCTGCACGCCAACCCCCAGTACGCCTACGTGGCATACCCAGACGGGCGGGAGGACACAGTCTCCTTACGAGACCTCGCACCCTCGGGCACTCCGGAGACACCACCGCTACCCCCCCCCCCCCCACCACCCCCCCAATTCCAGCCCAGGTAGACGGTACGCCGGAACCCCAAGAGCCTTCGCCTACCTCGCAGACGCCAGCATTAACACCGGAGAACGCAACACCGCCGCTGCGACGATCAGACAGGCTTACGAGGCCTCCGGACAGACTGACATACCAGAACTGGTAGTACACTTCACCCCGCCGGACTCAAATCTAAACAAGGGGTGAATGTGGTAAACCACTTTTACCGTTCACTATCGTTACACTATAGTTATCACTGTTAGATCGTTTCCCTATAGTTATCACTGTTCACATTGTTGTATCACTGTACGAGGTCGCCTCTTGTCACGCTGCTATACCTGGGCTGACCACTGCCGACTCCGCCCATGGCTCCACCTACCTGCCCAGGTATAAAGGTGGTCGACTGGCTGGTATTCCTCCTTCTTGGATCCGATCACCCACGAGGGTGGGCTCTGTTATTTAGTCAATAAAAACCTATAGTTACTTTCTTAACTCGTCGCTTTTCATTGGACGAATTGATAGGTATATCACTCCCGCGCTCTTCCTTCTTCTCCGCGGCTCAATGGCGTCTCTTGCGCTCTCCCTTCTTCTCCCCGCGGACACTGTTCAGCTCTTGAGCCCTGGCTGTGCTCTGCGTGGTTTTTTTCTGTGCGCCTTTCCCGTTTCCGCCGCTTGGTCCTGAACCCGGCTGCTGCTTTACCCTCTCTCCGTTTTGTTTTTCCTCGACGCCGCTCGGTTTTCAACCCCCGGCTGCGCCCTGTGCGCTTCACCCTCTATCTTACCCCGTCGACGCTGCTCGGCTTTTTCTCTGCCGTCGGTCGGCTCCAGCCGCCGCTGTCCGGGAAGGGTCTGCGCTGTACCTGTCGTCAGTCTGTTGCTGATCATCGTGGCTGGGGAACCAAGCCCGGCTCTCCACAGCCTCCCCTGCGATGTTCACTCTCTGCCGGACGACTGGGCTGTTGCTCGTGGTCGATGCCCGTGTTTCTGGCCTCGACTTTCTTCCACCGCCCTCCCGGAGCGAATCCTCGAAGGGAAATGCAGAGTTGCAGGTAGATTCGAATCGATACTCGTCGCCACTGTTAGATCCGTGATTCTTTAAATAGGATGTTTCCCCAAGAACTACACGGATGCTGTAACTTAACAATCAACAGGTATTTACTAGAGTAGAGTAGTCTCAAGACTGAAGTACAGAAGCCTGCTCTGGCTTTATATACAGGTGTGGTCACTGCCGGTACTACAGTATACAGGAGCTGTAAAACAGTTCTCTCTTAAAGGTACATACACAACAGAGGACAAAAGAAAAACTTGTGAAAGATTGTTCGATCAAAGCCGTTTTAAAACAAAAGATGATGGGAGAAAGGATCAAAGATGTTCTAATGATCCAAAAAGGCATTCTCTTACCACGAAGAGCCAGGCAAACTTTTTCAGTGGACTCAAAAGAAATGGCACTATTTACATCTCTATTCTTGCACCTTAACAGAGAGGCTGGTCTGGCCAGGGACCTTTGGAACCCTACATGACTGGGGCACCAGAAACCCCCTCATTTACCACCTCCCTCCCTTCCCCCCCCCCCCCCCCGCCCCTCCACCTTACTGCATAGCCACAGCCAGGCCCGACCAAAGATCTGCCAGACAGACCGATGAGTGGGATTGCGTGTTGGTAATAACGAGAGAGGGGTAGAACGAACGAAGATAAACGCAGAGCGAAGACATGTCGGGCAAGAACCTCTGGTTAATAGAACATATCCATTAGACTGAAGCCTGGCTGTGGCTGTACAGTTGGGGGAGGGGGGGACGGAGTAAATGAGGGGTTTGAGGTACCGCAGTCATCTCGGGTTCATCCATTTCTCTTTTTTTGTTTGCTGCAACTTTCGGATTGAGGACAGCGATGCATTGTTCTCAAAACTTTCTGAGCATTTTGTCAGTGTCGTTAGTAAAAAGTTATCACTTGGGAGGTTGAAGCGAGCCTATAAATAAATGAATGATTGCACTTAAATATTACATTAGGGCTGTGTAGCATAAACCTCTTGTGTGCTATTCCTTCTTAATTTTGCTAGTTGTAATGTCAGTCCAGAATAAGAGACACCAGCATTGTGTATTAAGGTTCATGCTCCCTTGCTGCATTTGTGTGGATAATGTCCAATTTTTGTTGTGTTCAACAATCAACGCTTGAAGTTAATGTGCAATATTTTTAAACCAAGTTGGCAATGCAAACCAAAGTAAACTTTGGAAAACACAGCTCTATTGCCAATTAATACCTGTTCACAGTATAAACTGGGCTGTTACAAAGAACCTGTTTTGAGTACCTCTGCTCTGTGGTGCGCCAGAGCTTGCATGCTGAATTTAGACTTACAGTGGTTCTATCTACATAATGTCACAGAAGAAAGGTACGTGTTCATGAATACATAAACCAGATTCAGCTCAGACCGAGGAGATTACTTTCATTTTGTTTCTTTTGAGAATGGACATGTTGGGAACTGTTGTGTCCGTAAACTGAACTGTCACCCTCGTCATTTCATGCCTATTTTATCTGATTCGTATAACCCTGTGAGTGACTTCCTGCCCCTAGGAAGTACTTGGGTTTAGCTCTCTCAACAGCAGTTCAATCCCTTGTCAAGCTGTAAAGGTTCAGTAGGTATTTGGTAACCATTTCTTTTTACATTGAGGATCCTGTATGGTTTCAGATTTTCTCTCCTTCAGTGCTGATGCCTGAACGTGGAGTTTATTTCGGGACATTTCATGCTGTATTAGTTAGCTTTGGTTGCAGCTGATGAAAGTCCAAAATAAGGGACAAAAACGAGCTCCCATAATGCAGAACACCAAAGACAGGACAATGAATCATCGATCATAAAGTCACTGTGAATTGTACCCCAATGTATGTTGCTTTGTCCCTTTGAGAAGGCACAGAGTGAGCGCCAGGTATTTCCTCATTGTGGGGTGGGGGAGGACCTATGTGCTCACACCATGGTGGTTATCAAAGCACAGCAGTAAAAGCGTCTTGGGAGCAGGCTGACCAGTTGCCTGGGGTTGATTTCCTGCCTGTGTGCAGTTGGTTGATCTACATTAGTCTGGCAGTAGCGGGTGCTGCAGTGTCCCTGAGCTAGGAAGGAAATTCGACCATGGTTCCTGCACCTGCAGCCTCTGGTTGAATTGAGAGAGCTCAGCATTGATGACTCTCTTGAATGAAAAGCTTGCCAAACTCCGTGTCTAGACTTGTACATGAAAAACAGTCAGTTGGATGAGGTGTCTGAGGGTGACTGAAACATAGTAAGTCATTGGCGTCAGGAGAGGAAAGGGGAACATTAGTAACTTCTCGAGAAACTTGTATTCTTCCCTCTGTCACTCTGCTGGAGTGTTTGTAGATGTGTTTGTAGTCCTGGTGCCATGCACAGCCACTCACTGTAGATGTGTTTGTAGTCCTGGTGCCATGCACAGCCACTCACTGTAGATGTGTTTGTAGTCCTGGTGCCGTGCACAGCCACTCCCTGTAGCACTATCGCATAGAACGCACCTCTGGCTGAAACCTCGATGAAAAATGCTTTAATTGTAAATGTGCTAAATGTGGACATTGAATGCCTTTATATAAATATAATACGTAAGTTGAGTTGCTGTATTGTGCTTGGTGATATTCAGCAGTGTATTCTTTCATACAGTACTACTCTGGAGTCTTGGAACTCTAAATGAAAACTGATGCTTTGAAGCAACATTTCATAAAAAATCTTGTGCTTTCACAATTGATATTTACACTTTGCTGAAACGTCTCCACATGAATACTTGTTCCAATAAAAATGTGAAAGATATGAATGAAGGTTTTTGAATATTTTTAATGCAGTATAGTTAGCTGTTACTTGGCTTTGCCAGGTTTCACTTAAGCAAACTGTAAAACACTGCCTTGGCCAAAGTGGCAGTAAGTGAACAGCAGCAGTATTAACTGCAGCTTCTGCTGGTAACTTGGGTTTCTCTGCTGTTTTTTCTATTTAGCATTTTCATAACTCAACACACAGTGAATATGCCAAGTGTCTGCACTCTGACATCACGACATGCTTTACCAAATGCCTCTCTCTCTCTCGCTCTCTGAAATAGGCTTTGTGTCCTCGGATATATACGTTGCATTGTGTTACCCATGGGTGGCACAATAAGAAGGCTGTGGCTATCTGACAGACAAATATATCATTATCACTTCATCTGAATTGTTCTGCTTCATTTGTTCATAAGTCTGCCATTTAAAACCTGAATGTTTTACGTAATGCTTTGCTCGTGGAATTATTTTTGATTTACTCGTCTCTGACGTTGTCGAGTAAGATTTGAAAAATTTCGAGTAACAAGCTCAGTCTTAATTTGATTTAAAACCACAAGACATTGATTTATTTTTTCCTTCTGTCCCCTGAATGTTTGCCAACTCCTCAGTTCTAGTGTTTTGAGTTCTTGCCAGCAGTGAGTAGTGGTAATGTCAGGGAAATGGATAGTTTCTTTCTTTTCGGCTGTTTGCTGCTGACAACTCTGGGCATGTTCGAGCAAGGTTTCCATTGAGTTTGAACGCCACTGGGTCAGTGTTTCATGAACACTGTAGTCAAAGCGTTATCCTATATTATACTTGTGAAAGCAGATACACGCTAACACCAGTCTTTATTATGGTTAGCTGCTAGGAACAAGTCAAAACTTCTGTAGTACTGCCAAGTGACCCAGCATGAAAAGAACCTAACATAGCAAGATTTATGAAGTTTTGGATCTATTTTCAAGGGACTGTGCAGTTTGAAGAAAACATGCTTTGAGAGCAGACTCTTTCTGCTACCTTTTAACTGATGTATACACACGTTCCATAATTCCATTTTAAGAATGATGAACTGTAATGTAAGCAGTGCAGTAATGGCCACAATTTTTGCTTTTCCTTATTTGCTGCCTCTAATCTCAGCCTCCCTCTTCAGGCTGGAAGCAAGTAGTTAGCCCCTTGATAGCTTCTGATTCTCATACTGGCTTGCAGATTGATCAGTAATCAGATTCATTGATTGGAAGAGGAGGCAGCATTTTGCTGTTGGCAAAGGATTCATTGCACGCGCTCGTGGCTTAGTTAGTTAGTCTGTTAGCCGCAATCATATAAAAGTCACAAGGTCTTAAATTACTGCAATTCTAGCATTTTTTTGTTGAACAAAATCAACATCAATGAAGATGTATTGCTGATGACAGCTGTGCAAAATACCACCAGTTGGGGAAGTAGGTTATGTGGAGAGAAAGAGAGGTGTTGTGGGGAAGGGGAAACTGAATACCTCGATAAGTAAATGACCAGATTTAAAAAGAAAGTCACTGGTCTTCAACTCAACATTAAGTGGTGATTCAAATGAGGCACGGTGGCATAGTGGTTAGCACTGTTGCCTCACAGCGCCAGGGACCCGGGTTCAAATCCGGCCTCGGGTGACTGTCTGTGTGGAGTTTGCACATTCTCCCCGTGTTTGTGTGGGTTTCCTCCGGGTGCTCCGGTTTCCTCCCACAGTCCAAAGATGTGCGGGTTAGGTTGATTGGCTATGATAAATTGACCCTTAGTGTTAGGGGGATTAAATACGTGGGGATAGGGTGGGATATGTGTTGGTGTAGGGGTTACAGGGATCAGGTGGGATATGTGTCGGTGCAGGCTCGATGGGCTGAAATGGCCTCTATCTGCACTGTGGGGTTTCTGTGATTCTGTGATTTGCTTTCTAATTTGCAGGCTGGTGTTAGACAGCAGGCTGTGCAGCAAAGTGATACATGAACAGTATTCACACCTACTCTAAATTCTGGCGAAACAGATTGTGAGGTTGTCGTAGATTAAGCATACTGGGACTCTGCGCTCTCCTTTATTTTTGTGGTTTAAAATAGGTTGCAGAAGGGACGTGGCGAATTCAGTCTTGCCATTCTGAGGATTTGCACCGTGTGTACGAGATCTTGAAAGCACCTCCACCGCCACCTAGTGGAAAGACTTTGCAATACCAACACCTGCTCAGAAATTGTTCACAAATGGTGCCCAGTTACTGACTAACTGGTATTGCGAGGCAACAAGCTGTTTATACGTGGGATAAACTTTACCTGGCTTTTCCTTTCCCACCCCTCCCTTCAACAAAAATGCTTGGTTTGAAAAGCTGACCCTGATTTACGATTGAAGTTCGCCATGTTGCTGTTTTTCTTTTGCACTGCGGAATTACTGCTTCACTGCAGAAACAATTTTTTTTAAATTTTTTTTAACTTGATCATTGCAATGCCATCCCTATCGAAATAGGACTTCAGTGTCTACCGGTGTTAATCCAAATGCTGGCTCTGCTCAACACAATTTCAGCATTTCACAATAGGGAATTGTTTGGCTGTTCTTGATTTGAAATAATGGCTTATAGTTAGTTGCATTAAATATATTTGAACTGGGAGTATGTACTAATAAAGGCTAAAATGGAACTGTTTTTCGTAGTTCTCATTTACCGACGGCATTCAATTGGTCAGCATTGGTTTGAGCTGGTTAAAATGTAAATCTTGCCATGGGCCATATCTGAAGAACGGTTGTCATTTCCATTCTCCAAATCCTACTCAAATGCTGCTGGAGGCGCTATTTTAAAGAAGAGCAGGGGAGTTCTCCCTGGTGTCCTGGGCCAATATTTATCCCTCAACCAACATCACTAAAACAGATGATCTGGTCATTATCACATTGCAGTTTGTGGGAGCTTGCTGTGCGCAATTTGGCTGCCACGTTTCCCTACATTACAACAGTGACTACACTTCAAAAAGTACTTCATTGGCTGTAAAATACTTTGGGGCGTCTTGAGGTGGTAAAAGGCGCTGTATAAATGCAAGTCTTTCTAAAGGCTGTTTCGATAAACACTACTCACTTTTGGATAGGCTTTGAGGAGGTGTTCAGGTATATATTTGTATACTGTTGAGAAAGCCAAAAGGGTTGATTTACATTTTGTTTCCGCTCCACAGATGTTCTAAAAGTAGGAAGTTTTCTGTCTCCACCACTGCTGACACAAGAGATCAAGGCTGTGAAGCACAAACATCGCAGCCCTTATTACTGTGAGCAGCTGCTGCAGCATATTCAGGCACTCGGCAGGGACTCCAGCTAAGACTAGAGCCTGACGTTACAATTGGAGATAGGATACAGATGCTGCGTTGAATCACAGTGGAAAAACATGCACGTGGTATTTATAGAATAAAGATGAAAGGGGCAAAACTTGAACGTGTATTTTAATATCGAAATACAGTCAATGATAGGATTGCGTTGATGGGTATCTAAAATTAGCTGAGAAATATTGGTTTATAATTCTTCAATTTGCTTAAATTCTCAGCTTTTTAAGAAAGGAAGTCAAGAGGTCTCTGCAGGACATCTTTATATCAAATCGCCGGTGGTTCGCAATAGTGCTGTCCTAATCTCTAAGTGATTTGAAAGAGCAATACGTTTTTCAAACTTTGTTTTTGCCTTGTATGAAATGGGGGCATTTGAAAGGACACATGAAGCACAGGAATGTACTGTTCGTACGACTTCTGAATTGATGTTGGAGCCCAGAGCATCGCACTGGTGGAAAATGCTGGCAATACACATCAAGACGGTTGGTGTTTTGTGAAGAAAAAGGAAAAGTTTCGCCCTTGTGTCCTTTCTCCTGAAGATGTTGATTGGGCTGCGGTGTGCCTCTGACATATTCAGATTTGATTTCCGATGCCCAGCAATTTCTGTTTTTTTCTTGTTAGTAAATCGGATGCCTTTTTTCTCTTGCACTATTGTTGGGTAAAGGAGGGGGGGTTAATATATTAATTTATCTTTCACATTTTTGTTCCAAGTAACCTTGTTTTAAGAAGTTGTCTGTTTCAATGTTGTTCTGTGATTTTAGTATCCTAAGTTTTTGGAATCGTATTTTTTTTCTTCAGTATGCATTTTTTTTCCCCATGAAGTTAGATTTTTAATTTCTGATTATATTCCTCACGAAGATCAGTCACTAAGCTGCAGTATTCATGGTTCCTCGACCGATTTTTTTTCACCATTTTGTGAATTTTGCTAGAATATCGTTACTGGTTGGTAATTGAATATTTTTGCATTTGATACTATATTGTAACTGCAGTGTCAATATTATGCCTGATTTGCATTTTTACACAGAATTTTATAAGTTTGCTATTTACAATAACAGCCCTTTCAATATCTTTGGAATATACAAAAAAAACCTTAATTGAAGATTTCAACCAAGGCTCTAGTGTTTTGACTATAAGCTTTACAATAAAAATAAAATCTTGCTGTAGATATTTTGTGTAATACATAAGAACATAAGAAATGGTAGCAGGAGTCGGCCATACGGCCCCTCGAGCCTGCTCCGCCATTCAATAAGATCATGGCTGACTTTCTACCTCAACCCCACTTTCCTGCCCGAGCCCCATATCCCTTGATTCATATTACATTGTTGAAAAAATATTGACGGGTGGGAGAAATTCTGTTGGAGAATGAGACTAGACACACGGTCGATTCTGGCAGTGAAGAAATCATTCGATGACTACAAAAATGACAGCACAAGACATTTGGATCGAAGCCTTGACCGACATTTATATTTGGACTTCCTCTGGCAGAAACCATCCTGGCGAGGAGGCTAAGATTGGTGTGGGAAAGGATTCTTTCACTAGTATGTACCTGCTGTCAAAGGGTGGATTTCTCTAAATAAGGGAATTTTGGTAGGTAATAAGAGGAAAAAGTTCCTCAACTCATTTGATATATCCCACACATACCATGGATAAGGTGTATTCAATTGAGAAAATCCAAAGGAAGCCCTATCCTTGAAAACCTTAGGCTGGAACCAAAGGGCCTTCCTTTCAATTACCTTGTATAAAAGTACATCCACTTGCTGCCCTCTTTGTTTCTCTCCTGTCCCACCATTGGCGTCTGTCACACTTGTGATCTGCTGTTGCCTGAGCTGCATCTTCCAGTGTGTTGAGCGTAAATATTTCCTTCAATAAAGACATGCAGGGTTTTTCTTTTTTTATTTCTCTGACCCTAGTGTGTTAGGTCCTGATGACAAATTTTAGTTCGAGTATAAGGGAGGCTGTTTCCTGTCGGTGATCTCCAGTGGCTTTGGTGCCTCCTCCCTCGTGATTTTTTGCTTCCTTCACATTCTGCAAATGGTTCCAGGGGAAACATAGAAGATAGGAGCAGGAGTAGGCCATTCGGCCCTTTGAGCCTGCTCCGCCATTCAATGAGATCATGGCTGATCATCCGAATTCAGTACCCTGTCCCTGCCTTCTCCCCATATCCCTTGATCTCTTTAGCCTTAAGAAATATATCCAACTCCGTCTTGAATATATTTAATGAACTGGCCTCCACCGCCCTCTGTGGCAGAGAATTCCACAGGTTCACCACTCTCTGGGTGAAGAAATTCCTCCTCATTTCAGTCCTAAATGGCTTTCCCCTTATCCTTAGACTATGACCCCTGGTTCTGGACTCCCTGGCCATCAGAAACATCCTTCCTGCATCTAGTCTGTCCAGGCCTGACAGAATTTTATAGGTTTCGATGAGATCCCCTCTCAATCTTCTAAACTCCACTGAGTATAAGCCCAATTGACACAATCTCTCCTCATACGTCATTCCTGCCATTCCAGGTATCAGCCTGGTGAATCTTCGCTGCACTCCTTCCATGGCAAGAACGTCCTTCCTCAGGTAAGGCGACCAAAACTGCACACAATGCTCAAGGTGCGGTCTCACCAAGGCCCTGTACAACTGTAGCAAGACATCCTTGTTCCTGTACTTGAACCCTCTTGCTACGAAGGCCAACATACCATCTGCCTTCTTAACCGCCTGCTGCATCTGCACGCTTACCTTCAGCGACTGGTGCACAAGAACACCCAGGTCTCTCTGCACTTCCCCTTCTCCCAATCTATTGCCATTCAAATACTAATCTGCCTTCCTGTTTTTGCCACCAAAGTGGATAACCTCACATTTATCCACATTATAGTGCATTTGCCATGTTTCTGCCCAATCACCCAACCTGTACAAATCGTACTGGAGTTTCACGACATCCTCCTCACAGCATACTCTCCCACCCAGCTTTGTGTCATCTGCAAATTTGGAGATATTACATCCAATTCCCTCGTCCAGATCATTAATATATATTGTGAACAGCTGGGGTCCTAGGACTGATCCTTGCGGTACCCCACTAGTCACTGCCTGCCACTCGGAAAACGACCCGTTTATTCCGACTCTTTGCTTTCTGTCCGCCAACCAGTTCTCTATCCAAGTCACTACCTTGACCCCAATCCCATGTGCCTCAATTTTGCACGCTAATCTCTTATGTGGGACCTTATCGAAAGCCTTCTGAAAGTCCAAATACACCATATCCACTGGTTCTCCCTTATCTATTTTACCAGTTACATCCTCAAAAAATTCCAGTAGATTAGTCAAGCATGATTTACCTTTTGTAAATCCATGTTGACTTTGTCCGATCCTGTCACTGCTTTCCAAGTGCTCTGCTATTACATCTTTTATAATAGACTCTAGCATTTTCCCCACTACTGATGTCAGGCTTACTGGTCTATAATTCCCTGCTTTTTCTCTACCATCTTTTTTGAATAGTGGGGTAACATTAGCTACCCTCCAATCCATGGGTACTGTTCCAGAGTCTATCGAGTTCTGAAAGATGACCAGCAATGCATCTACTATTTCTAGGGCCACTTCCTTAAGTACCCTGGGATGTAGATTATCAGGCCCTGGGGATTTATCGGCCTTCAGTCCCATCAATTTTCCTAACACCATTTCCCTACAAATACTGATTTCTTTCAGTTCCACCCTTTCATCAGACCCTATGTTCTCCGGCATCTCTGGGAGGTTATTTGTGTCCTCTTTTGTGAAGACAGAACCAAAATATGTATTTAGTTGGTTTGCCATTTCTTTGTTCCCCATTATAAATTCCCCTGATTCTGACTGCAAGGGATCTACGCTTGACTTCACCAATCTTTTTCTCTTCACATATCTATAAAAGCTTTTACAGTCAGTTTTTATGTTCCCTGCAAGCTTACTCTCATATTCTATTTTCCCTTTCTTAATTAATCCCTTTGTCCTCCTTTGTTGAATCCTAAACTGTTCCCAACCCTCAGGATTATTGCTTTTTCTGGCCAATTTATATGTCCTCTCCTTGGATCTTATGCTATCCCTAATTTCCCATGTTAGCCACTGTTGAGTCACCTTTTTTGTTTTATTTTTATGCCAAACTGGGATGAACAAATTCTGTAGCTCATCCATGCAGTCTTTGAATGTTTGCCATTGCCTATCCACCGTCAACCCTTTGAGTGCCATTCCCCAATCAATCCTACCCAACTCGCTCCTCAGACCATCGTAGTTTCCTTTATTTATATTAAGGACCTTAGTCTCTGAGTCAACTACTTCATTCTCCATCTTAATGAGTGGAAAATGCAGTGCCTCAGATATCCTCTAGGCTCAGGCACGTGTCTGTGCCAGGGATCAGTCAGAAAATAGGCCTTGATCTTCCCTCGGCCATTCCTTTAAAACAAGGAAAAAGATCATTGGGATGTGACTGGTCCAGCCACAAATAAATGTCCCATGTGAAGCTTCACAATGTTGGGAACAACTGCAAATCACTAATCAAACTATCTTCATGGCACCAACCCAGGTGGCATGACTTACCTTATTGTTCACTAAAATATCAAAGGGTCAGTGTTCCTGTGATTTCTCTCATTGAATGACTAGGCAGGATGTGCAAGATAACAACACGAGCATTATCCCCCATCTCTGCACAGGCTTCGTATTGTATGCAGGTCTGTTACCTGGGTTTGGATCTCCAGAAGTATTCTCAATACCTGAAGCCAAGCCAACAGAATGCCTTGAATAGAGCTGAACACCAACACTTACCCCACTGTCTGTTCCATTAACATGGTACCAACAGGGCATCTTGGTGCAGGATAATTCAGTCCAGTGAGAGCTAAAAGGGCTAAATAGTCATTTCTTGTTCTGACCTGCATGTTGTCTTTTCACAATGTTTTTATAGCCGGAGCATAGAATGTTCTATTCAAGCCAATGAATATTGACAACACAGGTTATTGTGGTTGTTTTCACCTTTTCTCAATGTGTCACAAAATTTATCTCTTGTATAAATCTAAAATCAGAATAGGGAATGAATTCAAACGAAAATAAAATTGTTTCGCAATAGTTTCAGTGCAAACCTCATAATATTGCCCACCTCTACCCTGACCTCAGTCCATCTGCTGCTGAAACGCACATTTGTGCCTTTTGTCACCTCCATACTTGACTATTTCAGAGGTCTCTCAGCTGACCTCCCATCCTCCACCCTCTGTAAATTTCAGTTCATCCAAAACTCTGTTGCTCGTATCCTGTCTGTGCTCGGTGCCCTAATATCTCAAATTTAAAATTCCCCCATGGTCTCGCCCCTCCCTGTATCTGAAATCTCCTTCAGCCCTAGAAGCCTCTCCATTACTCTTATGCATCTCCCATCCCTGCTCCTTTAAGGTCTTCCTTAAAAACCACCTCTTTATCCAACCCTCCTAATATCTCCTCCTTTGTCTTTCTGCCCATTTTTCCATTACATAGGATATACGGCACAGAAATAGGCCATTCGGCCCAACCAGTCCATGCCGGCGTTTATGCTCCACTCAAGCCTCCTCCTGCCTTTCATCATCTAGCTCTATCAGCATAACCCTCTAATCCTTTCTCCCTCATATGCTATCTAGCCTCACCTTAAATGCATCTATACTATTTGCCTCAACTACTCCCTGTGGTAGTGAGTTCCACATTCTCACCACTCTCTGGGTAAAGAAGTTCCTTCTGAATTCCCTATTTGATTTCTTGGTGACTCTTTTATATTTATGGCCTCTAGTTTTGCTCTTCCCCACAAGTGGAAACATTCTCTCTGTATCCACTCTATCAAAACCTTTCATAATTTTAAAGACCTCTATTAGGTCACCCCTCAGCCTTCTATTTTCAAGAGAAAAGAGACCCAGCCTGTTCATCCTTTCCTCATATGTATACCCTCACATTTCTGATATCATCCTTGTAAATCTTCTCTGCCTCTATATCCCAATATGGCAACCAGAATTGTACACAGTACTCCAAGTGTGGTCTACCAAGGTTCAATACAGGTTTAGCATAACTTCCCTACTTTTCAATTCTATCCCTCTAGAAATAAACCGTAGGGCCTGGTTTGCTTTTTTTATGGCCTTGTCGCTACTTTTAGTGATTTGTGTATTTGTACTCCGAGATCCCTTTGCTCCTCTACCATACCCAGGCTCGCACCCTCTAAGAAATAAGTGACCTCCCTATTCTTCCTACCAATATGTAATACCTCACATTTATCTTTGTTGAATTTCATTTGCCAATTATATGCCCATTCTGCAAGTTTATTAATGTCATCTTGTAATTTGTTGCAGTCCTCCTCAGTATTGACTCCCCCCCCAATTTGGTGTCATCCGCAAATTTAGAAATTGTGCTTTTGATTCCAAAGTCTAAATCGTTAATATAAATTGTGAAAAACAGTGGTCCCAGCACTGATCCTTGTGGAACACCACTACCCAACTTCTGCCACTGTGAATAGCTACCCTTTACCCTGAGTCTCTGCTTTCTGTCTTGAAGCCAGCTAGCTGCCCATTCTGCTACTTGTCCCCTGACTCTGCATTCTCTGACCTTATTCATTAGTCTATTATGTGGTACCTTTTGAAAATCTAGATAAATTACATCTACTGCATTACCCTTGTCTATTCTCTGTTGCCTCTTCAAAAAAAAATCAATTAGGGTGGTCAAGCAAGCCTTTCCCTTTTGAAATCCATGCTGACTATTCATTATTATATTTTTGGCTTTTAGATGTTCTTCTATTTTCTCCTTTAGTAGGGATTCCATTATTTTTCCTACTACTGATGTTAAGCTGACTGGTCTATAATTCTCTGGACATGTTCTATCTCCCTTCTTAAATATAGGTAATGTCATGAATCTTACCATTCATGCAGAAATGACTCATGAGATAACACTGGGCAGCCAGCTGGTGGCGCCGTCCAAGGAAAGTATAAATACCCGGGCGTGGGCCCAGCTTGCTCAGGACATTTTTGTAACCAGGAACTAGTGATGTAACTAGAAACTCATGGTTGTGAAACAGTTGATTAAAGCCTTGTTTTATACTCAAACCAAGTGCTTAGTAGTTTTCTTACGTCAGGCATTATGTCAGCTATCCACCAGTCCTCTGGCATTACACCTTTTTCTAATGAATTATTAAATATTAATGCCTCTGCTATCTCTTCCCTAGATATTTTTTAAATGTGCAGATGTAATCCATCCGGACCTGGGGTTTTTTCTCTGAGTTTGATTATTTTATTTAATATATTGTGGCAGAACCATTGAATGACTCTGGCTAACTGTATATAATTCTCTTTAACGATGTTCTAACACCAGCCTAAGCCTGTACCATTGTGTTAGGCATTACTGTGTTTTGTATATAGAGTTTGCATGTACGGGGCGTGGCCCCTTTAAGAGCGCGGGAAAATGCGGGCAAACACGATGACGTCATGTTGCAAACCACGTGACTGCCCAGGCAGTCCTCGTGGCATCTCCATTGAGTAAAGACCTGGTTCATTGTTCTCCTGTGTCGATCTCAGTTATTCGTAGGAATTCGTCAATTCCAACATTGGTGACCCCGTTTTTGTGAACGTTTTCACAGAAGAAGCGCACAGCATGGAGGCAAATGCCGTTTCACTAAAGCTACCGCAGTTCTGGGAGCAGCAAGCGCCCTCGTGGTTTATTCAGGTCGAGGCCTATAAATTGGGATAGTCAGAGTGTGAAAGGCTTAGAGGGTGCAGAATTCTTAAAGTGCATCCAGGAGAGCTTTTTGAGCCAACATGTAGAAAGTCCTACAAGAGAGGGGGCGGTACTGGACCTAATTCTGGGGAATGTAGCCGGGCAAGTGGTGGAAGTATCAGTAGGAGAGCATTTTGGCGACAGTGACCATAATTCGGTGAAATTTAAGGTGGTCATGGAAAAAGACAAAGACGGCCCGGAAATAAGGGTTCTAAATTGGGGGAAGGCCAATTTTAATATGATAAGGCAGGATCTGGCCAAAGTGGACTGGGAGCAGCTACTTATAGGAAAATCCACATCAAAACAGTGGGAGACTTTCAGAAGGGAAATAGAGAGAGTACAGCGCCAACATGTTCCTGTAAAGGTCAAGGGTGGGACCAACAAGCAAAGGGAACCTTGGATGACAAGGGAGATACAAAAATTCATTAGAAATAAAAGGGGGGCTTTTGGCAGTTACAAAAGACTAAAGACGGAAGAAGCCCTAGAGGAGTATAAAAAGTGCAGGGGCATACTTAAAAAAGAAATTAGGAGGGCGAGGAGGGGCCATGAAATAACACTGGCGAGCAAAATAAAGGAAAATCCTAAGATGTTTTATAAGTATATTAAGGGCAAGAGGATAACCAGGGAAAGGGTAGGGCCCATTAGGGACCAAAGTGGCAATCTGTGTGTAGAGCCAGATGATGTAGGCGGGGTTTTAAATGAATTTTTTGCATCTGTGTTCACTATGGAGAAAGACGATGCAGACATAGAAATCGGGCAAGGGGACTGTGACATACTTGAACATATTAGCATCGAGAGGGAGGAGGTGCTAGCGGTTTTAGCAGGCCAAAAAGTGGATAAATCCCCAGGCCCGGATGAGATGTATCCCAGGCTGCTGTGGGAGGCAAAGGAGGAGATTGCAGGGGCTCTGACACAAATTTTCAGAACCTCTCTGGCCACAGGGGATGTACCAGAGGACTGGAGAACAGCTAATGTAGTACCATTATACAAGAAGGGTAGCAGGGATAAACCAGGGAATTAC
Source organism: Somniosus microcephalus (assembly GCF_052327205.1). Taxonomy (NCBI): domain Eukaryota; kingdom Metazoa; phylum Chordata; class Chondrichthyes; order Squaliformes; family Somniosidae; genus Somniosus; species Somniosus microcephalus. The sequence continues at coordinate 103,925,277 of NC_140997.1, forward strand.
AGGCCAGTGAGCCTAACATCTGTGGTAGGGAAATTATTGGAAAAAATTCTGAGGGACAAAATTAGTCTCCACTTGGAGAGGCAAGGATTAATCGGGAATAGTCAGCATGGCTTTGTCAAGGGTAAATCATGTCTGACAAATCTGATTGAATTTTTCGAGGGGGTGACTAGGGAGGTGGATGAGGGAAATGCTGTGGATGTGGTTTACATGGACTTCAGTAAAGCTTTTGACAAAGTCCCGCATAGGAGACTGGTCAAGAAGGTAAGAGCCCATGGGATCCAGGGTGTCTTGGCGCGTTGGATCCTAAACTGGCTGAGTGGCAGGAGGCAGAGGGTGATGGTCGAAGGTTGCTTTTGTGACTGGAAGCCTGTGTCCAGTGGGGTACCTCAGGGATCGGTGCTGGGTCCCTTGTTGTTTGTGATCTACATAAATGATTTGGATGAGAATGTAAAAGGGATGATCAGTAAGTTTGCAGATGACACGAAAATTGGTGGGGTGGTAAATTGCAAGGAGGAAAGCCTCAGGCTACAGGACGATATAGACGGGTTGGTCAGTTGGGCGCAAAAGTGGCAAATGGAATTTAACCCTGAAAAGTGCGAGGTGATGCATTTTGGACGGACAAATAAGGCAAGGGAATACACAATGAGTGGTAGGACCCTAGGAAGTACAAAGGGTCAGAGGGACCTTGGTGTACATGTACATAGATCTCTGAAGGCAGCGGAACAGGTAGATAAGGTGGTTAAAAAGGCATATGGGATACTTGCCTTCATTAGCCGAGGCATAGAATATAAGAGCAGGGAGGTTATGATGGAGCTGTACAAAATGCTGGTGAGGCCACAGCTGGAGTACTGTGTGCAGTTCTGGTCGCCTCACTATAGGAAGGATGTGATTGCTTTGGAGAGGGTGCAGAGAAGATTCACCAGGATGTTACCTGGGATGGAGCGCCTCAGCTATGAAGAAAGACTAAACAGGCTGGGGTTGTTTTCCTTGGAGCAAAGAAGGCTGAGGGGGGACCTGATTGAGGTGTACAAAATGATGAGGGGCATAGATAGGGTAGACAAAGAGGAACTTTTCCCCTTAGTAGGGGGGTCAATAACAAGGGGGCATAGATTCAGGGTAAGGGGCAGGAGATTTAGAGGGGATTTGAGGAGGAACTTTTTCACCCAGAGAGTGGTTGGAATGTGGAACTCAATGCCTAAAAGGGTGGTAGAGGCAGGAACCCTCACAACATTCAAGAAGCATTTGGATGAGCACTTGAAATGCCATTGCATACAGGGCTATGGACCAAATGCTGGAAAATGGGATTAGACTGGACAGGGATGGATGGGCGGCGCAGACACGATGGGCCGAAGGGCCTCTTTCTGTGCTGTAAAACTCTATGACTATGACACCCTGAGGAACATCGATGCGGATCAGACCAAGTATCTTTACGTGGTCTCTGCACTCGAAAGCTCTACTGCCTCTTGGATCGTCAGCCTCCTCAAAAAAAAACCAACGGAGCGCAAGTATGAAACCCTCAAGGCGCAGTTACTGCAGGTTTTCGGGCTCACAAAATCGGAGCACGCCCGTCGATTACTCGCTATGCCCGGGCTCGGGGATTCCAAGCCTTCAGAGTTGATGTGCCAAATGCTCACACTCCTGGGCTCAGAACAGGAATGTTTCCTATTCCGCGAAATTTTCCTCAGCCAACTGCCTGAACAGGTACAAACTGCCCTGACCAGATCTGAAACTGAAGACTGCGCAACACTCGCGGCGGAGGCTGACAAAATTTTCGCTGTAACTTGGCAGTACTGCGCCGCCACGAGGCACCCATCCCCCGCAGACACCGCCCCAGCTCGTCAGCCTGCTGGGCTGTGTTTCTACCACGCGCAGTTCGGCGTGAATGCGAAGCGTTGCCGCCCTCCCTGCAGTTTCCCCCCCCAAAAAAACCAGCATCATCTGACACTGCGACCACCGAGGAACGGGTCTAACAGGCACCCCGCGGCTGCGATGGCGATCGGCAATGCGGGGAAATTGCTGTTCATCACCGATACCCTCTCCGGTCGTCGTTTTCTGTGCGACACCGGAGCGCAGTGCAGCATTTTACCCGCGTCCGCCCTCGATGTGCAGACGGGGAATCACGGCCCCGCCCTTGAAGTGGCCAATGGCGGCACAATTCGGACCTTCAGCAGACGGCGAGTGGAGTTGTGCCTCAGGGGGCAACGTTTTCACTGGGAGTTTGTTATGGCCAAAGTTTCCCAGCCCCTCCTCGGCGCGGATTTCCTGTGCGCCAACAGCCTCCTGGTCAACGTTTGGAACCGATGGCTGATCAACGCAGCCACTTTTAATTCTCTTCCGTTTTATCGCAGTAGCACTACGTCACGCACCATCTCCTGTGCGTTCCCGACTCCTGATGAGCTCGCTCGCCTGCTCAGCGAATTCCCCGACCTGACAAGACCCACATTCTCCTCCACAGCCACGAAACATGGTGTGGAACACCACATCACCACCAACGACCCCCCGGTCTACGCGCGGGCCCGGCGCCTGGAACCTGGCAAGCTGGCGGTCGCAAAGGCGGAGTCTGCCACCATGGAACGGTTACGGATTATTCGCCGGTCGAATATGTTGTGTCTGTGTGTTGATAGAGACACTGAAGACAGGAGTTGGTTCATAGGTGTTTACTAAGCAAAGTCTGGAGGGGTACTAACGGATATAACACAATATACAGGCTTATATAGCCCGAGTGGCCATTACCGGCATTACAGCACGCATGGGGCTCTTAAAGGCACATACACTACAATTCCTCCCCTTTTAGCTAACCAGTACATAATATTTTAAGTAATTATTAATTACATGTTATAAGAAAAATAATATACACATTGCTGCAGTTAATTAATTATAAGTCAGTCTCTCTGGAGGCTTCCTGACTCGGTCCGGATAACGCCTCGGTGGTGTAGTAGTTTCTGGTGGTGTAGTAGGTTCTTTTGGCAAGGCTGATTCGGCTTGAATGCCAGTGTCGGGTTCATCGGGTTCCAGTATCACCGGATCGGAGGTAGATATGGGTATCTCTACTTCATCGTTAGGCATATAGAGTTGTGGTGTAGGTTGTCCCTTTTCGGATGACTCTATGATTTGGTCAGCATGGCGCCTTATTATGCTTTCTCCGATGTCCACAGTATACATCAGTGGTCCTAGTCGTGTGCAGATAGTTCCAGGCTGCCATTTCTCGGTACGGTAGTCCCGGGCCAAAACTTGTTGACCTATCTGGAAGGTTCTAGTTGGCCTTTCATTCATGCCTTGAAATTGCCGGTTCTCCACATCCCTTCTGATGTTGGGCTTGATCAAATCCAGCTGGCGTCTTAGGTTTCTATTGAAGAACATCATGGCGGGGGTTTGGTTGGTAACCATATGTGTTGCATTCCTGTATGCGAACAAGAAATTATCCACCTTGTGCTGAAGTTTTATGTCTTCATTACCCATGGCCTTTATGGCCTTCTTGAAGGTCTGGACAAACCTTTCAGCCAATCCATTGGTGGCGGGATGGTATAGGGCGGACGTGTAGTGCTTAACCCCATTGTTTTTTAAAAACTTCCTGAATTCTTCGGGCACAAATTGCGGTCCATTATCAGAACAGATCTGTTCCGGCAGCCCATTCCTGGCAAATATGGTCCTTAATACTGTGATGGTTTTTTCCGTGGTGGTGGAGGACATCTTTATTACCTCCGGCCACTTGGAGTGTGCATCAACCGCGATTAAGAACATTGAGTCCATAAATGGACCAGCAAAGTCGATGTGTACCCTTTGCCAGGGAGATGAGGGCCACTCCCATGGATGTAGAGGGGCTTGGGGTGGAGCGTTTTGGACCTTCTGGCATCCTAGGCAGCTCATGGTCATTTCTTCTATGTCTCCATCGATACCTGACCACCATACAAACGCTCTGGCTAGGTTCTTCATTTTCACTCCACCCAGATGCCCCTCGTGAAGCTCCTTTAGTACTTTATCTTGGAGTTTGGGTGGAATCACCACTCTGGATCCACACATCAAGGCTCCTCGGCATACTGACAGCTGTTCTCTTCTTTGCGAGAATGCTGGCAACAGTCGTTCGCCATGTGCTGGCCATCCTTTCACCGTTAAGTCGTAGACTCGTGAGAGAGTCGGGTCATTTCTCGTTTCCTTTTCAATGGCAGAATTTGTTACTGGTAGACATTCCACTATGGTTGAGTGGAACATCTCCACTGGGTCTACTGTAGGTGCCTCTTCTACCGTTGGCAACGGTAGGCGCGATAAACCGTCAGCATTCCCATGCTGTTTTGATCCTTTGTATTCTATGTTGTATTGGTGTGCCCCTAGAAAAAGGGACCACCCCTGTAGCCTTTGCGCTGTCATAATGGGAACACCCTTTTTAGGGTTGAATATGGAGATGAGGGGTTGATGGTCAGTCAACAAGGTAAATTTTTGTCTGTGTAGGTAATGGTTGAATTTCTTCACTCCCAGGCTGAGTGCTTCCCTGTCGATTTGGGCATAGTTACGCTCAGCTGAGTTCAATGAGCGTGACGCAAAAGCTATTGGCCGTTCCGAGTCATCAGGGAATTTATGCGATAATACTGCTCCTATGCCGTAAGGGAATGCATCGCACGCCAGTCTGATTGGCAGTAATGGGTTGTAATGAGCCAAAACTTCTTTGGATGTGATTAAGTCTTTGCATTTATGGAATGCACGTTTACAGTCTTCGCTCCATTTCCAAATTACTCCTGTTTGTAACAGTTCATTAAGAGGGTGTAGAAGAGTTGATAAGTTCGGTAAAAATTTATGATAATTTATTAATCCCAGGAACGACCTTAATTGTGAAACATTTTCAGGTGCTGGGGCTTTTATGACCGCTTCAATTTTTTCAGGTGACTTATGCAACCCTTCCTTATTTATTATGTGGCCACAATATGATATTTGATTTCGGAAAAATTCGCACTTGGGGCGATTTGCTCATAGGCCTCGTTCTCTCAGCCTAGTGAGCACCTGCTCCAAATTGGCAAGGTGCTCGTTGTCGTTTTCTCCTGTTACAAGGATGTCATCTAGGTAGCATTGAGTACCCGGAATCCCTTGGAGGACTTGCTCCATAGCTCTTTGCCAGATAGCTGGAGCGGATGCTACTCCGAAAACCAGTCGATTGTACTGGTACAGACCTTTGTGTGTATTTATCGTGAGATATTTTTTAGAGGCCTCTTCAACCTCCATCTGTAGATATGCCTGTGCCAAGTCAATTTTGGTGAAACGTTTCCCTCCGGATAGTGAGGCGAAAATATCTTCTATCCTCGGAAGAGGATACTGTACCGTGTGAAGGACCGGGTTTACCGTCACCTTGAAGTCTCCACAGATGCGAATTTTTCTCTGTTCTTCAGATTTATTATTATTCAATGCTTTCTTCTTGACTCGCTCCAATCTATTTTGGATAATACGCCTGCATTTTCAAAATTCTCCAGCTCTGCCTCGACTGCTGGACGAATTGCGTATGGCACTGGTCTTGCTTTAAAAAACTTGGGAATTGCTGCATCTTCCACTTTTATTGAGGCGGTGATGCCTTTTAAGGTTCCTAGTTTCTCTTGAAACACTTCTTTGGCGTTGGCCAAGATGTCTTTTAATCGTTCAGGTATGACGTCATCATCGTTTTTTTTCTTACTGGTCACCGTCAGTGTCTGAATGGAGTGCCAGTCTAAACGTATTTTCCTGATCCATTCACGTCCTAACAGCGGTGGGCCACCATCTTGTAGAATGTATAAATACAACTTTTGTATTTCCTTGCCGTTGTATACAACAGGCACCCTTATTTTTCCTTTGGGGTATGCTTTCTGCCCCGTATATGTTTTTAAGATAATGGATGTGTCTTTTAAAGGGATATGCGGAAATAACCTCTCGTAATCCCGTCGATATATTACGGTCAGAGCTGATCCTGTATCTAGCTCCATTTTAACTGGGGACCCTGCTATCGTGAGGGTAACCCAAATGGTCTGGTAATCATCTTTGGCAAGTACATTATGTAATTTGAGACAGCTTAGTCTCTTGTTTTCGGAGTCGCTATCGCTCTTCTGGTCTTCGGAGCTACTGTCTGTCATCATTTGTACCTTTCTGTACTTTTCTTTATTGATTTTTTTTTTCCTGTCTGTGGATTTATTTTGTCCAGATCGGCATACCCATGCAATGTGTCCAATCTTTCCGCATTGCCTGCATGCTTTGTCCTTGAACCAGCTGTCCCTCTGGTCATGGGTGGATCTGCCGCAGCGATAACATCTCTCGAAACCCTGTGTCATTTCATGGGTGCCGAAGTCCTGTGTTTTTTGTTGTATTTCTGCAGCTCCTCTGGCGGCTGCTTCGTATGATACAGCCATACTGAAAGCCTTGTCCAGTGTTAAATCTTTTTCAGAAAGCAGCCTTTTCTGTGTTCCTTCACTTAAGAGACCACAGACGAATTTGTCTCAAAGATAATCTGCTAGTCCTGCCCCGAATTGGCAGTGTTTTGATAGCTTTCTTAATTCGGTGAGGTAATCAGCGTTACTTTCATTCTTGTGTTGATTTCTCTTGAAGAATTTGGAATCGTTCCGCTATCAGCAGCGGTGTTGGGTTTAAGTGCTCCTGTAGGGTATCAACAATTTCTTTAAAATCCTTGTCCTTTGGTTTGGCTGGAGTGATTAAATTTCGTAACAGCCCGTATGTCTTTGCGCCCATTAGATTCAGCAGTACTGAAGCTTTTTTGTCATCTTCTATTCCATTTGCAGTGCAATATACCTCCACTCTTTACACATATGTGGTGCAATCCTCTATCTCGCTATCAAAAGCATCAATATTGCCAGATTTAGGCATTTTAGAAAAGATATGGCGCTTCCCGCGCTTTTCTTTCTTTTCTGTAGAAAAGATACGGCGCTTCCCGCGCTTTCCCGCCGCTGCTGCCGATGACAACGCTGTTTCCTGCGGTTTCCGTTCTTTTTTAATTTTATTTATTTATTTACAGTTGGAGACTCGTTCCCACCAGACTTTCTCTCTAGGTCTGAACGCCGACCTTTTTGCAGCGCCGGCTGTCTCCTGAGTGCTCCCTCCCCATCTGTTACTGCTTGCCTCCGCTTTCGCTGTTTGGCACAGCTGTAAAAACCAGCCGCTGGAGCCCCAGCCTGACGCCCAGGAAGGATTAGCGCAGTACCTGCCACCAGCTTGGCCAGCTGGTGAAACCAAAGCTTTTTTCACTTTCTTGATTCTTCTGGACGCCAGAGGAATCGATGTCCTTGAGGTGCTGCCGAATTGCAGGTAAGTCCGTTTCCACTTCGTCGCCACTGTTGTGTCTGTGTGTTGATAGAGACACTGAAGACAGGAGTTGGTTCATAGGTGTTTACTAAGCAAAGTCTGGAGGGGTACTAACGGATATAACACAATATACAGGCTTATATAGCCCGAGTGGCCATTACCGGCATTACAGCACACATGGGGCTCTTAAAGGCACATACACTACAGAATAGTCCCTGGTCTTCACCCCTCCATATCGTCCCGAAGCCTGGCGGCGGATGGCGGCCATGCGGTGACTATCGATGACTAAACGACGCCACCACTCCTGATCGGTACCCGATTCCCCATATCCAGGATTTCTCTGCCTATTTGGCAGGGAACACCGTTTTCTCAAAAGTCGACCTCGTCCGAGGCTACCACCAGGTCCCAGTTCATCCACAGGACGTCCAGAAGACCGCAGTCATTACCCCATTCGGCCTCTTCGCGTTTTTACGGATGCCGTTTGGGTTAAAGAACGCCGCCCAGGCTTTCCAACGCCTGATGGACTCCGTGCTGCGGGACCTCAAGTTCCTCTTCGTCTACCTGGACGATATTCTAATTGCCAGTCCTACCAAGGAAGAACATACCTGTCACCTACGCACCCTTTTTCGATGCCTCAGCCAACACGGCCTGATTATCAACCCGGCCAAGTGTCAGTTTGGCCTGCACCAAATTGACTTCCTGGGCATCACATCACCTCAGAGGGAGCGGTTCCTTTACCTTTGAAGGTAGAGGCGGTGACATCTTTTCCATGCCCGCAGAACATAAAGGCCCTGCCGGAATTCCTAGGCATGGTAAATTTTTACCACCATTTCGTGCCTAAGGCAGCACTACTCATGCGGCCCCTGTACGAGGCCCTCAAGGGCAAGACTGGCAAGAACCCGGTAGACTGGACGGATGACATGGCCCGAGCATTCGCCAACACCAAAAGCTCCTTAGCCAACGCGACTATGCTGGCGCACCCGCTGCCAGGAGCCACCATCGCCCTCACCACCGACGCGTCGGACTACACAGTCGGTGCCGTGCAACAGCAGTGGGTGAACAGGATGTGGCAGCCGTTGGCATTCTTCAGCCGTCAACTACAGCAGAACGAGAGAGCATACAGCACGTTCGACCAGGAGTTGCTCGCCCTTTTTCTGGCCATCTGCCATTTTCGGTTCCTTCTGGAAGGATGTCCTTTCACCGCCTTTGTGGACCATAAGCCGCTGACCTTTGCAATGTCCAAGACCGCCGAACCGTGGTCAGCCCGACAGCAGCGTCAACTGACCTACATATCTGAATTCACCACGGATATACGGCACGTGGCCGGTAAGGACAACCTGGTGGCAGACTGCCTCTCCCGCGCGTTCGTCAATGCGGTTCATTTGGGCATCGACTACGCCCTCATGGCAGCGGACCAAGCCTCAGACCTGGAGGTCCAAGCTTACAGAACGGCCATCACCAGCCTCCAGTTGGCCGACGTCATATTCCATTCAGCAGGTACCACGCTGTTGTGTGACGCCTCCATACAGGATCCTCGCCCTGTCGTGCCGGTCGTCTGGCGCCGCAAAGTGTTCGACGCCATACATGGGTTGTCACACCCTGGAATGAAGGCCTCTCAGAAACTGATGTCCACGAAATTTGTATGGCATGGCATGCATAAAGATGTCCGCGACTGGGCCAACACCTGCGTGGTCTGCCAAAAGGCAAAGGTACAGCGCCACATGAAAGCTCAGTTGGCTGCCTTCACAGTTCCGGAGCGACGTTTTGACCATGTCAATGTGGACCTGGTAGGACCACTCCCACCCTCCCATGGTTTTTCACACATCCTGACCATGGTTGACCGCACCACCAGATGGCCAGAGGTGGTTCCCCTGTCATCCATTACTTCGGTAGACGTGGCCAGGGCATTCATTTCCTCCTGGATCGCCCGTTTCGGAGTGCCCGCAGATATTTCGTTTGACAGGGGACCGCAGTTTTCCTCCGAACTCTGGAATGCAGTGGCCCAAGGACTCGGGGTCAAATTACACCGCACCACAGCCTACCACCCACAGGCAAATGGCCTCTGCGAACGCTTCCACCGCTCAATGAAAGCCGCCCTGAGGGCCAGCCTCCAGGACGCTGGATGGGCAGACAAGCTACCGTGGGTCCTGTTGGGCCTTCGCACGGCCCCCAAAGAAGACCTTCACTCTTCATCTGTGGAACTCGTGTATGGTCAGCCACTGCGAGTCCCAGGGGACTTCCTACCAATATCGACGGAGCCATGGTCCACGTCTGCCCAGCTTGCTAGTCACCAAGAGGCGGCCAGATGTTTCACACCGGTGCCCACTTCGCACCACGGGCTGCAGAGGTCACACTTTCCCACGGAGCTTCACAAGGCTGAATACGTTTTTATTCACCATGACGCACATAGGGATCTGCTCAAGGCCCCCTTCCGCGCGTTGGAAGCAGGGGACAAAACCTTCACGGTAGATGTCGGTGGTAAACCGGACCACATTTCGGTCGATCGCTTAAAGCCAGCACATTTGGACCTCGACCGCCCCGTTGAGACAGCACAACCGCCGAGACAGGGTCGGCCACCCATCGTCGTTACGGCAGACCAAGTGCGACCGCCCACCAGACCGCCAGCCGCCCTGCAGCCTCCGCCTCGGGAGTACAGGAGTCGTTCTGACAGGCTCGTCAGACCCCCTCACCGTTTGACTTTGTCCGTTAAAGCGAATTCTGGCGGGGGGCGCATGTGGCAGAGCCACTGAATGACTCTGGCTAACTGTATATAATTCTTTTAATGATGTTCTAACACCAGCCTAAGCCTGTACCATTGTGTTAGGCATTACTGTGTTTTATATATAGAGTTTGCATGTACGGGGCGTGGCCCCTTTAAGAGCACGGGAAAACGCGGGCAAACACGATGACGTCATGTCGCAAACCACGTGACTGCCCAGGCAGTCCTCGTGGCATCTCCATTGAGTAAAGACCTGTTTCATTGTTCTCCTGTGTCGATCTCAGTTATTCGTAGGAATTCGTCAATTCCTACAATATCTCTTTATTTTAAACTAGCTGGAGTGCCCGGCGGTGCGGAGGATATTTTGAGGGCATGTTGTTGTTGGAAGAGAGAGAGAGAGAGACTGGGGGGAGAAGAGAGTGACTGGGGGGGAGAGAGCGACTGGGGGGAAGAGAGAGAAAGAGAGAGAGACTGGGGGGAAGAGAGAGAAAGAGAGAGAGACTGGGGGGAAGAGAGAGAGAGAGATGGGGGAATGAGAGAGAGACAAGGGGGGGAGAAGAGAGAGACGGGGGGAAGAGAGAGATGGGGGAAGAGAGAAAGAGAGAGAGAGACTGGGGGGAGAAGAGAGAGACGGGGGGAAGAGAGAGAGAGACAGAGAGCGAAGGAGAGAGAGAGGGAATGAGAGAGAGACAGAGAGAGAGGGAGAGAGAGACAGAGACAGAGGGAAGGAGAGAGAGAGACAGAGAGGGAAGGAGAGAAAGGGGAAAGGGGTGGGGGAGAAAGGGGAAAGGGGTGGGGGAGAAAGGGGAAAGGGGTGGGGGAGAAAGGGGTGGGGGGAAGGGGTGGGGGGGGGAAGGGGTGGGGGGGAAGGGGTGGGTGGGGTGGGTGGGGGGGAAGGGAAGGGAAGGGGTAGCGGGGGAAGGGAAGGGGTGGGGGGAAGGGGGGGTGGGGGGGAAGGTGGGGGGGAAGGGGGTGGGGGGAAGGGGGTGTGAAAGGGAGGGGCGGAGCCAGCAGACCCTCTCCCCTCTGCCAGTGTTGGTTCCTGTCTGGGCCGGGAGCCTGGGACTGGAGTTGCGCTGCCGGCGGTTGGAGAAGCCTAGGCCTCGGGCCCCTGCACTGACATAGCCCAGCCTACATTTTAATACCTTGAAACATGAAACTTAAAGTACTTATAAAACATTTTTGGTAAATCTTTCTATAACATACACTTTACAACCTCACCAATCTTTTGATTAAAAAAGGGGTCCTCCCCTGTCAGTGTGTTCTATCACAAACAACAATGGCCACCGCTTGTTTTTCAGTTGGAAAGATTAGGCCCCGCCCACACAGTCGATTGTCTCTCCCAGGCACCAGGACCCGATTGGGAGCACTGAAGCCCCACCCACTCTATGTTCCTGTACTAAGATGGCCGCGCATGCACTCTGTTACACACTGAATCAAAATGGTGTTGCACTGAAACTTTTCACCCTCCTTGACAAAGATGGCTGCCGTTAACCTGGGGCTGTCAGCAGAAGAATCCCCTCAGCTGCAAACACGGGATCTTCAGATTATTATTCGGGGCTTGCGACCTACCCAGTTGCTTATGAACCTCCCCACCTACCGACCCCGGGAATGGAGCTGAGGCAGCAGACCCTCTCCCCTCTGCCAGTGTTGGTCCCTGTCTAGGACGGGAGCCTGGGACTGGAGTTACGCTGCCAGCGGTTGGAGAAGCCTCGGCTCCGGGCCCCCGCACTGACATGGCCCCGAGAAATAAATCACATACTGGACTCATTTATTACATGCAAATTATATAATGAGCTAGTTGGGCTCCTAAGTACCAAATTTGTGCTGGATAAAATCCCCTCCACACACACAGAAAGTGGGAAAAATAAATCAATAGTTAGTAGTTAGGAATCAAGCTGGTGGCGGGACGGGAGGTGCCTAGCCCGGGCATGGCTGGGCAACAGAGGCCCAGGCTTCGAGGCCTGCAAAAATGGTGAAAGGTAGGAAAATTATAGAGGTTAGAGAAAAGATTTACAAATTAATTAACTTTTTAAAAAACAATTTGTGTTTTAAAAGCAACTTTTTTTTTGCTGGAAATCTAGATTTGAAAACAAACACGCAGAAAGTGGGAAAAAGAAATGAAGAATTTGGAATCAAGATGGCGGCCACTCACCTCAACTCAGAAGCATTAGGCCCACCCACACACACACCAATTGGTCAACTGTCAGGTCACTGAACTGTAGGATTGGTCAATCGTCACGTCATTCGACTCTAGGATGGCCCGCCCGCACACGCAATGAACCCGCCCCCGTGACGCAGCGATTGGTCGACCGTCGGGTCGCTCGACTGTACGATTGGTCAACCTTCACGTCACTCGATGCTAATGAGCGGATAATGAGCGGAACTTTGAACGTTTTTTAGATACCATTGGCACAATTTTTGTCCGACCAAAAGTAAATATGCCTACGAGAGTCCGCTAACTATAAGCTTTCTTTTGATATAACAAATGTGCAGGTACGCTCTATAACTTTTGATTGTATAGCCGGACAGACAGAGAGACAGACAGAGAGACAGAGAGACATACCGCTTTATATATACTAGCTGGAGTGCCCGGCGGTGCCGAAGGTTTTTTTGAGGGCATGTCGTTGTTGGAAGAGAGAGAGAGAGCGACTGGGGGGAAGAGAGAGAGTGACTGGGGGGGAAGAGAGAGAGCGACTGGGGGGGAAGAGAGAGAGCGAGGGGGGGTGGGGAGGGGGAGGGGAGGGGGGAGGGGGGGTGGGGAGGGGGGGAAGGGGGGTGGGGAGCGGGAGGGGAGGGGAGGAGGGGGGTGGGGGAAGAGAGAGAGCGACTGGGGGGAAGAGAGAGTGACTGGGGGGAAGAGAGAGAGTGACTAGGGGAAAGAGAGAGAACGACTGGGGGGAAGAGAGAGAGCGACTGGGGGGTAGAGAGAGCGACTGGGGGAAGAGAGAGAGCGACTGGGGGGAAGAGAGCGAGTGACTGGGGGGAAGAGAGAGCGACTGGGGGAAGAGAGAGAGCGACTGGGGGGAAGAGAGAGAGCGACTGGGGGGAAGAGAGAGTGACTGGGGGGAGAGAGAGCGACTGGGGGAAGAGAGAGAGCGACTGGGGGAAGAGAGAGAGTGACTGGGGGGAAGAGAGAGAGCGACTGGGGGGAAGAGAGCGACTGGGGGGAAGAGAGAGAGCGACTGGGGGGAAGAGAGAGAGCGACTGGGGGAAGAGAGAGCGACTGGGGGGAAGAGAGAGAGCGACTGGGGGAAGAGAGAGAGCGACTGGGGGGAAGAGAGAGAGCGACTGGGGGGAAGAGCGAGTGCGACTGGGGGGAAGAGAGAGAGCGACAGGGGGGAAGAGAGGAGAGCGACTGGGGGGAAGAGAGAAAGCGACTGGGGGGAAGAGAGAGCGACTGGGGGGAAGAGAGAGAGCGACTGGGGGGGAAGAGAGAGATGGGGAGAAGAGAGAGACGGGGGGAAGAGAGAGCGAGAGACTGCTAGATTTAGTTTGGGATTAGCCTGGAGAGAGAGAGGCGGGGAAGGAGTGCCTGAGGGCTGGCCCGATGGACCCCTGCGAAGGAAGGAAGAAGGTAAGCTCTCCCTCCCTGTCCCAACTCCTCACTCTTTCCCTCCACTCACCCTGTCTCTCTCTCCCTCCCCCGTCTGTCCCTGCTTTACTCTCTCTCCCTCCCTGTCCTCTCCCTCACCATCTCCCCCCCTCTCCTCTCTCACCCTCCCCCTCTCCCCCTCTCCTCTCCCTCCCTTCTCCCCCCTTCCCGCCCTCCCGAGCACCGGACCCCCGCCCAAGCCGGCTTCAAGACCGCCGATTGCGGCTGGGCCTGCGCGCCGCGAGCACCGCCCCCCCCCCGCCCTCCTGAGCATCGCCCCCCCCCGCCCTCCCGAGCACGGGCCCCCCGCCCGACCCGGCTTCAAGACCGCCGATTGCGGCTGGGCCTGCCCAGGGAAGAGAGAGAGAGAGACGCCGCCACTCTGTGCCTCGGGCTTGTGTGTGTTGCCTGCTGCGCGCGCACCCTGTGCCTGTCCCATGTCCCTCGCGGCTGACGCCATTGCCCCGGGTAACGTGACGGGGGAGACTGGGGGGAGGGTGAGGGGGGTGGAGGAGCTTGCCACAAGCACAGGGACAATTGCCTAGGTCGAGCATGGCTGGCAAACAGAGGCCCAGGCTTTAAGGCCTGAGGCCTGCAGGCATCAGACCTGGAGAAAAAATTGACATCACAGAAATCACAGAAACCCCACAGTGCAGATAGAGGCCATTTCGGCCCATCGAGCCTGCACCGACACATATCCCACCGATCCTCGTAACCCCTACACCAACACATATCCCACCCTATCCCCGTAACCCCACGTATTTAATCCCCCTAACACTAAGGGTCAATTTATCATAGCCAATCAACCTAACCCGCACATCTTTGGACTGTGGGAGGAAACCGGAGCACCCGGAGTAAACCCACACAAACACGGGGAGAATGTGCAAACTCCACACAGACAGTCGCCAAGGCCGGATTCGAACCCGGGTCCCTGGCGCTGTGAGGCAACAATGCTAACCACTATGCCACCGTGCTGCCCCTGAGAGAGAGACGGGGGGAAGAGAGAGAGAGAGACTGCTAGATTTAGTTTGGGATTAGCCTGGAGAGAGAGAGGCGGGGAAGGAGTGCCTGAGGGCTGGCCCGATGGACCCCTGCGAAGGAAGGAAGGAAGAAGGTAAGCTCTCCCTCCCTGTCCCAAACCCTCACTCTTTCCCTCCACTCACCCTGTCTCTCTCTCCCTCCCCCGTCTGTCCCTGCTTTACTCTCTCTCCCTCCCTCCCTGTCCTCTCCCTCACCCTCTCCTCACCCTCCCTCCCCCTCTCCTACCCCTCCCTCCCCCTCTCCTCTCCCTCCCTCCCCCTCTCCTCCCCCTCCCTCCCCATCTCCCCCCTTCCCCTCTCCTCTCTCCCCCCTCCCCCTCTCCTCTCCCCCCTCCCCCCCCTCCACTCACCCCCTCTCCTCTCTCCCCCTCTCCTCTCCCACCCTCCCCCTCTCCTCTCCCCGCCCTCCCCCTCTCCCCTCCCTCCCTCCTCTCCCCTCCCTCCCCCTCTCTTCTCCCTCCCTTCTCCCCCCTTCCCGCCCTCCCGAGCACCGGCCCCTCCCGAGCACCGGCCCGGCACCGCCCTCCCAAGCACCGGACCCCCGCCCAAGCCGGCTTCAAGACCGCCGATTGCGGCTGGGCCTCATTTATTACACGCAAATAATATAATGAGCTAGTTGGGCTCCTAAGTACCGAATTTGTGCTGGATAAAATCCCCTCCACACGTACAGAAAGTGGGAAAAAAAATCAACTTACGAATCAAGTTGGCTGACACTCACCTCAGTTCAGAATGATTAGGCCCGCCCACACACGCCAACCGTCAGGTGACTGAACTGTAGGATTGGCCAATCGTCACGTCACTCGACTCTAGGATGGCCCGCCCGCACGCGCAATGAACCCACCCCCGTGACGCAGCGATTGGTCGACCGTCGCGTCGCTCGACTGTACGATGGTCAACCTTCACGTCACTCGATGCTAATGAGCGGATAATGAGCGGAATTTTGAACGTTTTTTGGATACCGTCGGCACAATTTTTGTCCGACCAAAAAGTAACTACACTTATGACCATTCCGGAATCGTAAGCTTTCTTTTGATGTAACACACGTGTAGGTACGCTCTATAACTTTTGAGTGTATAGCTGGACAGACAAACAGACAGACAGACAGGCAGATCAACTGCTTTTATATATAGACTAGCTGGAGTGCCCGGCGGTGCCGAGGCTTTTGTGAGGGCATGTTGTTGGAAGAGAGAGAGAGAGCGACTGGGGGGAAGAGAGAGAGCGACTGGGGGGAAGAGAGAGAGACTGGGGGGAGGGGGAAGGGGGAGGGGAAGGGGAGGAGGGGGGAGGGGAGGGGAAGGGGGAAGGGGGAGGGGGAGAGGGGAGAGGGGGTGGGGTGGGTGGAGGGGGAGGGGGTGTGGGGGGTGGAGGAGGAGGGGGGGTGGAGGGGAAAGGGGAGGGTGGGAAGGGTATGGGGGAAGGGTGGGGGAAAGAGGGGGGAGGGGGAAGGGAGAAAGGGAGGGAGGGGGGAAGGGAGAAAGGGAGGGAGGGGGGGGAGAAAGGGAGGGGGGGAGCCAGCAGACCCTCTCCCCTCTGCCGGCGATGGCTCCGCGGAGCTCCGTGCCGCCCCACGCACTGACATGGCCCAGCCGAGCGCAGCGCCCCGGTCAGCCCAAGCCCTGCCCCCCCGCCCAAGCCGTGGGGGGGGGGGAGGAGAGAGAGAGCCGCCGCTCCTCCGGTCAATGTGTTGCGGGCCGACCCCTGATGAGCGCCCGATCAGCTGAGCCCGAGCCCCGCGGTGACCGCAACTCACCTCCCGCCCCGGTCAGCCCAAGCCCCGCCCTCCTGAGGCAGCTTGAGATGGCCGATTGCGGCTGGCCGGGGCCTGGTTGCCTTGGTACCCCCCTCCCCTCTCCGCCTCCCGATCTCCGGGACCGGGCTTGAGACAGCCGATTGCGGCTGGCGAGCCCGGTTGCCGGGGTAACCCTCTCCGCTCCCACTCCCCTCCCGAGCCCCGCTGCCCCCCCCGCTAACCTGCTCGCTTCCCTCTGGCTGCGCTCTGTGTGGAGGTGTGCGTGCGCCGTGCAGCGCGAGCGCGAATGAAGCCCCAGCCGGCCTTTACCAAGATGGCTGGCCGCTGGTTCGGAATCGGGCCCAGCGGGGGGGTGGGGGGGTGAGGGGTGGGAGTAGCTTGCCACAAAACAATTGCCTAGGGTCCAGCATGGCTGGCGACAGATGCACAGGCTTCGAGGCCTACCTGCAAAAACGGGGAAAGGTAGGAAAATTAATGAGATTAGATAAAAGAATTAGAAAGTAATTCACTTTTTTTAAAAACAATATGTGTTTTAAAAGCAACTTTTTTTTTAAAGACGCAGAAAGCGGGAAAAAGAAATGAAAAGTTTGGAATCAAGATGGCGGCGACTTGGTTCAGAACGATAAGGCCCGCCCACACATGCACCGATTGGTCGACCGTCAGGTCACCGAAGCGTAGGATTGGTCAATCGTCCCGTCACTCGGCTGTAGGAGGGCCCGCCCGCACGTGCCAGGAACCCGGCGTACGATTGGTCGACCTCGACGTCACTCTATTGCTAATGAGCAGATAATGAGATGCTAATGAGCGGAATTTTGAACGTTTTTTGGATACCGCGGGCGCAATTTTTGTCCGGCCGAAACGTAATATGCTTACGACCATTTTGGAATGGTAAGCTTTCTTTTGATGTAACGCACGTGTGTATAGCCGGACAGACACACACCGAAGGACAGACAGACAGACAGACAGATGTATCCATTTATATATATAGATAGATAGACTAGCTGGAATCCCCGGCAGTGCCGAGCCTTTTTCGAGGGCATGTTGTTGTTGGAAGAGAGAGAGAGAGCGACTGGGGGGAAGAGAGAGAGCGACTGGGGGGGAAGAGAGAGAGCGACTGGGGGGGAAGAGAGAGAGTGACTGGAGGGGAAGAGAGAGAGCGAGGGGGGTGGGGAGGGGGAGGGGAGGGGGGTGGGGAGGGGGAGGGGAGGGGGAAGGGGGGTGGGGAGTGGGAGGGGAGGGGAAGGGGGGGGTGGGGGGAGGGGGGGTGGGGGGGTGTGGGTGGGGAGGGGAAGGGGGTGTGGGGGGGGTGTGGGTGGGGGCAGGTTGGGGGGTGTGGGTGGGGGGAATCGTGTGTGGGGGGAGGGGGGGTGGGGAGGGGGAGGAGGGTGGGGGCGTGTGGGGGGGGTGGGGTGGGGCAAGAGGGAAGGGGGGGTGGGGGTAGGGGAGTGGGGGGAAGGGGGTGTGGGAGGGGGAGGAGGGGTGGGGAAGGGGGTGTGGGGGGGAAGGGGGGGTGGGGAGGGGAAGGGGGGGTGGGGGTGTGGGGGGAAGGGAGTGTGGGGGGGTGGAGGGGGGGTGGGGTGGAAGGGTGGAAGGGGTGTGTGGGGGGGAAGGGGGGTGGGGAGGGGGGGAAGGGGGTGTGGGGGGTGAAGTGGGGAAGGGGGGGTGTGTGGAGGGGGGGTGCGGGGGAAGGGGGTGTGTGGGGGAAGGGGGTGTGGGGGTGAAAAGGGAGGCGGGGAGATAAACTTAAAGTACAGGAAACTTTGTGCTATCCGGCACCCACCGGACCGACCTGCTGCCTTGCCTCAAAACTGCTGTACTCTCCAGCGTTAATGTTGAGAGATACGGAGATTCTTATCTCCGTATTTGACAACAAACACAGTTGCTTAGCAATAGCTTCTAAACACTCAGGTGTGGCCCTAAGGCTCTGTAGCTAAAGCTGTTGCTATAGCTACAGACCTTGCACAGCTTGACTGTTCAAACAAAGCAAAAAAAACAAACAAAAAGAATAAAAAACGGCTGCTGATTTTTGCCGGTGGCTCCAGATTGCCGGATAGGTCACCTCCGGATAGCACAACGTTTCCTGTACTTATAAAACATTTTTGGTAAATCTTTCTATAACATACACTTTACAACCTCACCAATCTTTTTATTAAAAAAGGGGTCCTCACCTCTCAGTGTGTTGTATCACAAACAATGGCCGCCGCTTGCTTTGCAGTTGGAAAGATTAGGCCCCGCCCACACAGTCGATTGTCTGTCTCGGTCACCAGGACCCGATTTGGAGCACAGAAGCCCCACCCACTCGATGTTCCTGTACTAAGATGGCTGTGCATGCACTCTGTTACACACTGAATCAAAATGGCGTCGCACTGAAACTTTTCGCCCTCCTTGACAAAGATGGCTGCCGTTAACCTGGGGCTGTCAGCAGAAGAAATGTCCTCAGCTGCAAACACAGGATTTTCAGATTATTATTCGGGGCTTGCGACCTACCCCAGTTGCTTATGAAGCCTCCCCACCTACTGACCCCGGGAATGGAGCTGAGGCAGCACACCCTCTCCCCTCTGCCAGTGTTTGTCTCTGTCTAGGCCGGGAGCCTGGGTCTAGAGTTGCACTGCTGGCAGTTGGAGAAGCCTAGGCCCCAGGCCTGGAAAAACGGTGAAAGGTAGGAGAATTATAGAGGTTAGAGAAAAGATTTACAAATTAATTAACTTTTTTAAAAACAATTTGTGTTTTAAAAGCAACTTTTTTTTTGCATAAATGTAGATTTGAAAAGAAACACGCAGAAAGCGGGAAAAAGAAATGAAAAGTTTGGAATCAAGATGGCGGCGACTCACCTCGGTTCAGAACTATAAGGCCCGCCCACACACGCACCGATTGGTCGACCGTCAGGTCACCGAAGCGTTAGGATTGGTCAATCGTCCTGTCACTCGACTGTAGGAGGGCCCGCCCGCATGCGCCAGGAACCCGGCGTACAATTGGTCGACCTCGACGTCACTCTATTGCTAATGAGCAGATAATGAGATGCTAATAAGCGGAATTTTGAACATTTTTTGGATACCGCGGGCGCAATTTTTGTCCGGCCGAAACGTAAATACGCTTACGACCGTTTTGAATCGTAAGCTTTCTTTTGATGTAACGCACGTGTAGGTACGCTCTATAACTTTCGAGTGTATAGCCGGACAGGCTGCAAACGGAATTTCTGGGCCATTGTTTGCTAATATTCACAGAATCACAGAATCTACAGTGCAGATAGAGGCCATTTCGGCCCATCGAGCCTGCACCGACACATATCCCACCCTATCCCCGTAACCCCACGTATTTAATCCCCTAACACTAAGGGTCAATTTATCATAGCCAAATCAACCTAACCTGCACATCTTTGGACTGTGGGAGGAAACCGGAGCACCCGGAGGAAACCCATGCAGACACAGGGAGAATGTGCAAACTCCACACAGACAGTCGCCCGAGGCCAGATTTGAACCCGGGTCCCTGGCGCTGTGAGGCAACAGTGCTAACCACTATGCCACCGTGCCCCTTTTGTTGTCCCTTTTATTTTCCCAAGTTCTATTCTCAGCCCCTCAATATCAGCTTTTCTCCTATCTATTACCCTGGTCTTTATCATACTTATTTCCTTCTCAATTATTATTTTAAGGCATATTATATTATGATCACTTCTTCTTAGGCAGTCCCTCGGAACCGACGATGACTTACTTCCACATTAAAAATGAGTTCTCTGGTGACTGATGAGTCCAATGCGGGACCTACATTCTCTGTCACAGGTTGGGCAGATGGTGGTTGAAGGGGCGGGTGGGTGGGGTGCTTGGGTTGACGTGCACTCCTTCCGTTGTTTGCGCTTGGCTTCCGCTTGCTCCCGGCGAAGAGACTCGAGGTGTTCGGCGCCTTCCGAATGCTTCTCCTCCACTTTGTGTGGTCTTGGGCCAGGGATTGCCAGGTGTCGATGGGGATGTTGCACTTTTTCAAGGAGGCTTTGAGGGTGTCCTTGAAGTGTTTCCTCTGCCCACCTGGGGCTCTCCTGCCATGTCGGAGCTCAAGTACAGCGTTTGTTTTGGAAGTCTCTTATCGGGCATGCGGACGATGTGACCTGTCCATCAGAGCTGATCGAGCATGGTCAAAGCTTCGATGCTGGGGATGTTGGCCTGAGTGAGAACACTGACGTTGGTGCGCCTATCCTGCCAATGGATTTGCAGGATCTTGTGGAGGCAGCGTTGGTGCTTTGAGGTGCCTGCTGTACATGGTCCATGTCTCTGAAGCTTACAGGAGGTTGGGTATCACTACTGCTCTGTAGACCATGAGCTTGGTGCTGGGTTTGAGGTCTTGGTCTTCAAACACTCTCTTCCTCAGGCGACCGAAGGCTGCACTGGCACATTGAAGGTGTGTTGGACTTCGCCATCGACATCTGCCCTTGTTGATAGTAGGCTCCTGAGGTATGGAAAGTGGTCCACGTTGTCCAAGGCCTCGTCATGGATTTTGATAATCGGGGAGCAGTTGTGTGGCGGGGGCAGGCTGGTAGAGGACCTTTGTCTACGGATGTTTAGTGTAAGGCCCATGCTCTCGTTCGCTTTGGTGAAGGTGTTGATGATGGTTTGGAGTTCGACCTCAGAGAGTGCGCAGACGTAAGCGTCGTCTGCATACTGTAATTCGATGACAGAGGATGGGGCGACCTTGGATCTGGACTGGAGGCGATGGAGGTTGAACAGTTTCCCATTTGTTCTGTAGATTAGCTCCACTCCAGCGGGAGTTTACTGAGGGCGAGATGGAGCATTGCAGCCAGGAAGATCGAGAAGAGCGTTGATGTGATGACACAGCCTTGCTTGACCCCGGTCCGTACGTGAATTGGGTCTGCGGTGGATCCGTTGGTCAGGATCACTGCTTGTATGTCGTCGTGAAGCAGGCGGAGGATGGTGACAAACTTTTGAGGGCAGCTGATCTTGAGGAGGACACTCCATAATCACAGTTGATGGTGTCGAAGGTCTTTGTGAGGTCAAAGAAGGCCATGTACAGCGGTTGGTGCTGTTACCTGCATTTCTCTTGTAGTTGACACACGGTGAAGATCATGTCCATTGTGCCCCTTAGTGGACGGAATCCGTATTGCGACTCTGGGAGGAACTCTCCAGCCACTGGGAGAAGGCGATTGAGGAGGATTCTTGCGATGACTTTCCTTGTGGCAGACAGCAGAGAGACTCCTCTGTAATTGCCGCAAATGGACTTGTCACCTTTCTTGAAGATGGTCACAATTATGGCATCTCGGAGATCCCCTGGCATGCTCTCCTCATTCCAAATAAGAGAAATGAGCTCATGTATTCACGCCAATAGTGCTTCTCCGCAATGTTTTAGTGCCTCGGCGGGGATTCCATCTGCTCCAGAGGCCTTGTTGTTCTTCAGTTGTCGGATGGCCTTTTCAACCCTGGGGTTGTGCTGACGTTGTGGTGGGTGGCATGCTGCGGGATGGAGTTGAGGACGCTCGTGCCGAAGACAGAGTCTCGGTTAAGGAGATCTTTGAAGTGCTCCTTCCAGCGGGCACTGACTGCCTCTCTGTCGTTGATGAGTGCCTCTCCGTTCTTGGCCCGCAGTGGGGTAGGACCTTGGGTGCTTGGGCCATACTTAGCCTAGATTGTTCCCTACTATTACTTCTCTTATCTGCTCTGGTTCATTCCCCATTACGAGATCCAATAGCAAATCCTCCTTTGTTGGGATTTTTACATATTGCGTTAGAAAGGAGTCCTGTACACATTGTAGGAACTGCATTCCCTTATCCCCTTTACCTACCTCTTCTGTCCAATTAATATCAGGGTAGTTGAAATCCCCCATGATTATTATTCTATTTTTTTACTCATTTCCCTAATTTGTTTGCATATATCTTCCTCCACCTCCCTTTCACTATTAGGTGGACTGTAGACTACCCCATGAGTGTAATTGATCCTTTATTATCTTTTATCTCTATCCGCATGGATTCTATTTCTGTCTTGCTGATAGCTGCGTCACTTTTTTCTACTGCCATTGTTATCCCTAATAAGTACAGCTACTCCACATCCCCTTTTTCCCTCTCTATCTTTTCTAAATATGTTCTACCCTGCAATTTTTAATTCCCAGTCCTGATTTTTCTGTAGCCATGTCTTCGTAATTCCTACTATGTCTGGTTCCTCGCAACACATGATTGCCTCCAGCTTCCCTGTTTTATTACGGACACTCTGTGCATTGCTGTACAGTGTAGGAATAGGTGTATTCCTAACCAAATCACTGAGGTCGACTCAGGAGAAACAATCCAATAGGTTTTTAATGAAGGTTTTGACGAAGTACAGAAAACAACATAGAACAATGCAGGAGAGCCTTGGAACAGGTCTTACCCGAACGGGGACGCCACGAGGACTGACTAGGCAGTCCGGAGATTTGTGCGATGACATCATCACGTTTGCGTCGTGACGTCATCGCGTTGCTCGCGTTTCCTGCGCTGGGGCGTCACGTGACCTGCGACGTGACGTCATCGTGTTTGCCCGCGCTTGGGGCGGTCACGTGACTCGCGTGATGACGTCACTGCGTTTACCCGGCACCCGGCATCGAAGCTGGCCGTTGCGGCCGAAGTCGCGGGAGCGGGAGGCCGAGCTAGGCCGGCGCTTGCCGCGGGAGCGGGAGACCGAGCTGGGCTGGCGATTGCTGCGGGAGCAGGAAACCGAGCTGGCCCGGCTCACGTTCTTAAAGGGGCAACGGCCCGAACCTGCAAACTCAATACAACGTAGGTAAGTTAAAGGGAATTATGTATCATAGGTAAGGGACACCCGGTGGTACCGCTACAACAGACAGTTTAACTCATTTTTAATAACAACAGTTCCTTTCACTTTATTTTTAACCATCTTTTTACACTCCAGTTCTATAACTCCATTTATTCCCTATGCTCTCCTTTCCTGTTTTGTTTATATTTAGGCTGGTTTCATTTCTTGTAGTTCCCTTCCCCCATCTTACTAGTTTAAAGCCTTTGCCACCTCCCTATTTACCCTTTCTGCTAGGACACGGGTCCCATCCCGGTTCAGTGTCCCATGAAAAGGAACCCCTCTTTCCCACACCAGCCCTTTAATTAATTCTCCTAATCTGACTGTTCCTATGCCAATTTGCACGTGGCTCAGGCAGTAATCCAGAGATTATTACCCTCGAGGTCCTGCTTTTTAATTTAGCTCCTAACTCCTGATACTCCTTCAGCAGGACCTCCTCCCTGTTCTTACCTATGTCGCTTGTTCCGACATTGACAACAACATAAGCCTCTCTGAAGTACTTTGGTATTTTTGTCTATATTTAAGGCACAAGAATTTTGTTCACTAATCATGGCAGTGGTCACCCAAATCATTCATCTGTAATACTGATTTTTGTCACTTGGTGCCACTGGAGAGTTGAAATTGGCTCTTTGTGCAAAGTAACAAGAAAGTTATTATTACCCAATGTTCTGCTGCAAATGTTCTTTTCACTTTAAATGTAAACTACATCACTCCTAACTTATCCACTGCGCTACCAACCAGCAAGTTCAGATCTGTCACCCTCTACCCCACCACCACCATTGAAAATTAGGATATTTCCTCTCTGTATTTTTGTTTCCCCTAAACCTTTTTCTTTTAACAAGTTTCTGCTATCGGTGTTAGTTTTGCCCTTTTAGATTAACGTGTCTAAACTAAATTTGGCTCGTATTGATATCTCTGTTACATCCTTCCTGATCCCTACCCTCCACATGACTGACTTCATCACAAATTATCATAAGACACTAAACCCATGCAAGTAATAACTAGGGCTGTAGATAGGGCTTTAAACTAAAAAAGGTGGGGGAGCGGTCAGGTGAGGGGAAATTTAGAAATCTAAAGAGAAAGGTCAAGGTACTAGAGCAGTGTAGTGATTTGGGTAAAAATAAGCAGAGTGTGACAGGAAGGGACAGAAGGGGAGAAATTCGGTATTGCCCATTTTGGGGCGCTAATATCAACCGGGCGCAAAGTTTAGCGCCCGCCACTAATTATCGCCTCCGACTGCAGAATTAGCCTCTATCGCCCCGGAGGTGATTTGGGCGCTATATCAGGCGCTACACACCTCTCTTAAGGCGCAAACTTCAGGGAGCAAAGCACTACCTCAGAACGCAACCGAAACTCAGGTGATGTCAGTTACCATGGAAGCCAGACTGACTGGCGCCGTCCAGTTCTTGAAGGAGAGAGGCCATCTTGCTGGCCAACCATATCCTGCTCATTGCAGCTTTCGATCTCGGCCTGGAGAGACCTCGAAAGCAATTGTGTTGGAAGCACTAACAGGCCCAGGGAAAGAGCTCGGCACTTAGGAACCTCAAAAGTGGTGCTGAGGGCCAAAACTCCTTAGGACAGCGTTAAAACCAAACATTTTGCTGACAAGAAAATGCAGGAAGCGCCTACCTTTAAATAGCGCTCCCCCAGCCCCTTCCCGACTGGAAAACGTTCCCCTCTACCTGTTGTTCCTAGCGGTGCTAACGGGAGGCACTAATCAACCGAATTTTTCTCCCCGAGAGTTTAACGGTAGCAGTGCAGCAGAGAATAAGGTCAAAGCAGGGAATAATGGTAAAAAAAATTAAATTAAAGACTCTTGTTACGAATGCACGAAGCATTCGTAACAAGATAGACAAACCAGTGGCACAAATAGAGATAAATGGGTTTGATCTAATAGCCATTACAGAGACGTGGTTGCAAGGTGGCCAAGGTTGGGAACTAAATGTTCCAGGATACTTGACGTTTTGAAAAGACAGGCAGAATGGAAAAGGAGGGGGAGTAGCCCTATTAATAAAGGATGACATAAGGACAGTAGAGAGAAAGGATCTCGGCTTGGAAGATCAGGAAGTAGAATCAGTATGGGTGGAGATAAGGAATAACAAGGCAGAAAACACTGGTGGGCGCAGTATATAGGCCCCCTAACAGTAGCTATACCATTGGACAGAATATTAATCAAGAAATAGTAGGAGCTTGCAACAAAGGAAATGTAATATTCTTGGGGGACTTTAATCTTCATATAGACTGGACAAATCAAATTGGCAAAGGTTGTTTGGAGGATGAATTCATGGAATGCATTCGGGACTGTACTGGTCTCACTAGATGTAACTCCTATCCAGTTATCCAGTCAACTAAACACTCATTCAAATAACTCCTCGAGAAGCAGGGTGCTGTTTTGAAGCTTTACTTGAATAAAATTGTGAAACTGTAAACAAAGACAAAGTATGTTTTGTACACAGAGGTAAGTACTATACATTAGATGTTACATAAGATGCAAAAACATGTTTATGAAAACAGAATAGACTGCTTAACACAGATAAGTAGGTAACTATATAAGTAAATAGCACTGAAGCTAACCCTTAGTTGCTAGCAGCTAATAAACTTCTTATTCACAAAGTATTGTCAAAATACTATACCGACAAGGTTGTTATCGTGTTACCAAACAAGGATACTCACAGACATTGCATCTTGCCTAGCATATAAGGAAGGATGGAGGAGGATAGAAACGAGCTGCCACACGTGGACTTGTTCACAGCTCAGCCAGCACTCCCTGGAATACTACTTCTGGGGCAGACAGGAAGAAGGTCAAATAACACACTGCTATATAATAACTACCACTAGGGGCACTACCTACTTCAACTAGTCCAGAACACTCCCCGTCTGGGGTCGTTAATGACCCCACATAAGCTTAACTCTACTTGTCACTGGAGTCCTCTGGCGACAAAAGAAGGACTACTTCAGAGACAGGCCAAGAGAAGACCTTTGCTGTTACTTGTGGGTGTATCTCGGAGTCAGAAACAGGGTTGAGGAGGTCGAATGACTCATTGGGTTCAGAGGAGACCAGGGACGGATCCTGAAGCAAAGCTGGTCCTGACAGCCATGTCGTGCTGCTGAGAAGGGACGCTGTTACAGATCCAGACCCATGGTCAGCTGGGTTCAGGTCTGTGGGGACATACCTCCATTGGTCGGGGGATGTGGACTGTCGGATACGTTGGACCCTGTTGTTCACGTAGACATAGAACCGCCTAGTTTGGTTATGGATGTATCCTAGTACCACTTTGCTGTTTGTATGATACTTGATGCTGTCGAACTTCAGATCCATCTCCTCCACTATGAACTCTGCAATCTCAACTGCTAATACTGCTGCGCACAGTTCCAATCTGGGTATGGTGAGGTCTGGCTGGGGTGCCAACTTGGCCTTTCCAAAGACAAAGCAGACTTTGCTTTGTCCATCTTGAGTGGTGACCTTCAGATAAGCCACACCTGCGATGGCCTTCGCGGATGCGTCTGCAAAGACACAAAGCTTCTTGAATTGGACATTTGAGGGAGAGAAGGACGTATAGGAGCGAGGTATTTGGATCTCCTGTAAGTCTTGAAGCGAGTCTCTTCATCTGTTCCACTCTGCTTCCATCTCTTCAGGGAGGGGTGAATCCCACTCTTCAGCACGTGTGGAGAGTTCCCTGAGGAGCAGCCTGCCTTGTATGGTGACAGGGGCTAAGAAGTCGAGAGGGTCGTATAGGCTGTCGACTGTAGAGAGCATTCCTCTACGTGTGAAGGGTTTCTTGTCATCTAAGGCTTGGAACGTGAACGTGTCTGTTGCTATGTTCCAAGACACTCCTAGGCTACGCTGTAGGGGGAGGCCATCAGTGAAGAGGTCTAGATCCTTGACATCCTTAGCACGATCTTCAGGGGGGAATGCCTCCATCACTGCTGGTCTGTTAGAGGCTATTTTGTGTAGCCTGAGGTTGGATAGTGCAAGCAGTTCCTGAGCTCGCCCAAGGGCATGGATGGCCTCTGCTTTGGTCAGGAATGACTTCAGTGCATCATCGACGTAGAACTCTCATTCGATGAACCCTCTCACATCACTACCAAAGTCATCTTCTTCTTCCTTGGCAGCCCTCCTTAGTCCGTATATGGCGACAGCAGGGGATGGGCTTTTGCCGAAGACATGGACACGCATTCTGTAGTCCACAATGTCACTGCTGGGGTTGTTGCTGCGATACCACAGGAAGCGGAGGAAGTCTCTGTGGTCTTCTCTCACCACAAAGCAGTGAAACATGTGCTGGATATCGGCAGTGATGGCGACGGGCTCTTTCCTGAATCTCATGAGTACCCCCAAGAGGCTGTTGTTGAGATCGGGCCCTGTAAGGAGTACATCGTTGAGAGAGACTCCCTGATATGGTGCACTGGAGTCAAACACCATGCGGATCTGTTCAGGCTTTTTGGGGTGATAGACTCCGAAGGAGGGGAGGTACCAACACTCTTGGCCTTCCTGGAGTGGAGGAGCTATCTCTGCATGATCATTGACAAGCATTTTCTCGACAAACTCTAGGAAGTGTGCTTTCATCTTTGGCTTCTTCTCTAGTGTGCGACGGAGCGAGTTAAGACGATTATAGGCATACTCCCTGTTGTTCAGCAGCCGTCGTCTGGGGTTCTGGAAGGGTAAGGGTGCAACCCAGCTGTTAGAGCTGTCAAGAGAGACCTCATTGTCCATAATCTGGAGGAACCTCATGTCGTCGATCGATGGAGCAAGTTTGTGGTCGTTGGTGGTGCGACAGAAGACTGACTGACCCGGGTTCTCTCCAGTGAGCATCATCTGTGTGCTGTCTGCGGAGATCAGCGCTGGGGTTTTCTGAGGCTGGGCCGTATGACTGAACTTCTCTGTCACTCGGATCTGACTACTGCATGGGGTAAGGTAGCTTGGACGACCATTCTCCAAGATGGAAGTCTTGAGTGTGCTCACCTGAGATGGCTTGTGAGCACCCCGAGGCACACGTCTCCAACAACGACCCAGCCGAGGTCTAGCCTTTGGGCGAAAGGGGCGTCATGTGGACTGTTGATCTGTTTCCTTACCTTATGTACCCTCAGGATGTCCCTACCCAACAACAGGAGTATGTCTGCATCTGGATCAAGAGGTGGGATCTCGTCTGCAATGCATCTCAGATGACTGTGGTGATGAGCTGCATTTGGAGTGGGAATCTCAGAACGGTTGTCGGGGACTTGATTACATTTGATGAGTGTAGGAAGGGGGAGACTAATCTTCCCGTCAGCTGACTCAACAACATAACCATAGGCCCTCCTGCCGGATGTCTCTGAAAGTCCAGCGCACATCTTCAGCGTGTAAGGCGATGGACTTCCTTTGACCTTGAAGATGTCGAAGAACTCGGATCTTGCTAGAGAACGTTTACTTTGTTCGTCTAGTATGGCATACATCTTTTCAGATTCCTGGTGACGTCCTACAGGGTACACATTAACAAGGCATATCTTGGAGCATGCTCTTGTGGAAGTACAGTTTCTCATTTAGACATAAAATGGCTTCCTGAGCATAAAATGAAATCCATTTAAACTTTAAAATGGCCAACAGCATGATTCACTAATCATGTTTCAAGGGAACGAGATAATTTAGGAATGCTATATACGTACTCCTTATTTGTGATAAGCTTAACAAGGAGCCTCATTTACCAAACAAACAGCCAAGGGCATGATAAGGTAAACATCGGCCCACAGGCCCAGTTGGTACAGTGAGAGAACAGAGGGAACAGAGAGATCCCATAATAAAGGATTAGTTAATCTTATCCCAAGGTATTTCCGTTCGTTATTCTAACGCAATTTCAATAATTCGCAAGGTCTGTGCCTTTGTAATCAGTTATGATTCAATACTATGTCATGTGGCATAGAAAGCCTGTTTTGCTTCTGTACTGTATAAATATACTACAACTCCTGTATTACTTTGAAGAGGTCTGATGTAGCCCTTGTCTACACAACTCTTCCCTTGCAAGCAAATAAAGCCTGTCTTTAATGATACTTTGTGTTTAAGAGTCTTACTTGGGAGTCGAGACTTTGACGGTGTTACTTGGAGGTTCCACCGAGATCGCTTGCTGCCTTTCGGTAAGTCACGGACAAGGACATTGTGAATCTCTAATGACAGATCCTGAATGGCCACAGTGATGTTTTATCACATAAAAGGATTTCTCATTAGATATTAAGTTGGTGTGGTCTGTTTCTTCCAACGGGAGTACTGCGATCTAATTAAGACTCATGTTTTAGACTTGAGTTGAATCCTGTAACTTTTGCTTCTTTTATTGTTGACCACTGAAAGGAGGAGAATACTGAGAACTCAAGTCTTTAAAGAAAAAGTATCGGGCAAAGAAGGCAAGAGGAAAGTCGACAGGGCTGAGTCCCAGACAGATAAGGTACCAAGTTAAAACTGCAGTATCAAGGGTGGGTCCCTTGATCAAGGGTGGGTCCCTTGAGCCGGGGCCGAGTCCCGCGGCAGAAAGTATCATTTGAGAATTGTCACTGTAATTTTTTAAGATCTGTATTATCAGGCTCAGGATTTTTCTCCATTGAGATACCTTCTACGAGGGTTCAAGCCCCTCGCATTAAAGCATAAGGATTGTTTTCCATTTTTGTTGACTATTGACAACATTAAGACAGAAAACTCTCACATAAAGTATAAGTTAAACGTTAAGGACTCAGCTTGTAGTGGCGTACAATGCAAACTGAGAATTGACTATTTGTTTAGTTTAAAGTATAAGATAAATGTCTGAATATTTGGTCTGTTTGCCTGTTTGGGCAGCTGCATTGCTTATCATTTCTTTGACTGTTGTTATTACTTGTTATTTTTCATCACTTGTGGTCCTTTGGACAGTCAGTAATAATCGTAAGGGGGTAAGGGGTGAAACTTGCAATCTAGAAGAAGAGAGCCTAGTTTAAAAAAAAACAACACCAAACAGACTAAGATGGGAGCTGCACAGAGCAAGATCCCAGAAAAGGGAACTCCCGCTTCTTATGTCTTTACCTACTATGGTCAGATATCTACAAATGATTTACCTAAGTGGGCTAAATGGACAAAGAAAGACAGACACCCTTTCCCCTTGGATGGTACATTCAATCTAGATAGAATCACGTGTCTAGAAAACTGCCTAGCAGGCAGAGACCCATGTAGAAGGGGTGCAAAATCAGTAAATTGGTCTGCCTTCTCAGACTGGAAAAGGGAAGCAGAAAAACGTAAGGAACGCAGCATATCAACTAGCAAAATTGAGAAAAAAATAAGAAAAAAGATCTAATGAATAAATTGATTAAACAAGAAAAGGTTACGCTAATGCCTTTAAGACAAAACCCGAAGCCTACCGCCCCTCCTTGTGAATATCCTCCCATTCCCACGACTCATTCCAGTAATGACGAGGATGAGGGATGGTTCAGAAGACCAGCCCCGCCTCCTGACTACGAAGCACAACAACCAGCCGCAGCAGCTGGTGAATCACCCGACCCCAGTGCTGTAAGTCAGGAGAATATAATCAACACTAGATAAGATAATTGAGACAACTCAGAAAAGGGATGAAGACGTTGACGATTATATAGAAAGAATAGAAGCAGTTATGGGACAGCATTCGGGTATGACAAAAGAAAATTACCAAATCCCTTTAATTAATGCCCTTGTAAACGGCCTCAGAACAGAACTTAAGGAACCGTTGACTTTAGTTTGCCTTGACTGGAGACATAAAACCATTCCTGAATTGACACAAATCTTGAAAGGAATACAGGAAAGGAATAAAGATCAAAAGAGTAAAGTTTCCTTGTTAATGGAGCAAGCAGGTTCTCCAGCCCCGACCGCCCAGACTACTATTTACTACCAGGGTCAAAACAGGGGACGAGGTAGAGGGTATAAAAGAGGCGGATTTAGAGGAAATAGTAGAGGAGGGACTGGCAGAGGCCAGTGGAACGGAAGAGGCGCAAACTCTCCGTGTTTTAACTGTGGTCAGATCGGACACTGGAAGTCCAACTGCCCGTTCCCCAAGCAGCAGAATCAAGGATGGGGAGGTGCCCCAAACAATGTAAATACCCAAGCCCAGGTTCACACTCGTCCGCAGGCAGGTTTTACAACAGGGAATCCTTGGGGAGGTCAAAATACGGAAGGACAATTCAGATACCCAGGGCAAAATTATTCAGCATGACACGGAGAAACGGCCCCTGAACAATACCCACACTCTCCAATTACCACTAGTATCGCTAAATTCTAGAGATGAGCCATATCTATCCATAAATATGCAAGGCAAGAAAGTCCCTTTTCTCGTCGACACAGGAGCCACAACCTCACTATTGACAAAACAATACGCTACAGGAATTCCATGCACTGACAAGGATGTTACCTGCATAGGACTTTCTGGTGTTTCACAGACTCTGACATGGTCACAACCGTTACAAATACGAGCAGATAATTTTTCTGGCCAACATGCTTTTTTGTTATCAGACGACGCCCCCATGAACCTTTTAGGGAGAGACTTGTTGTGCAAAATGCAGACAATAATTTGTTCAGAAAAGGGACTGCAGATACACGTTCCGACTCAATTGGATCCCGTTGCACGTGGGTTGCCTGGATGCCTGCCAATTCTAGCTGCTGCCTATTACGCTGTACAACAGGCTCAAGGCATCATGCTTAATCACCAAACTGTTTTGTTTGTACCACATTCAGTGGAAGTTCTGTTATCAAAATACGCCACTCAGCATCTAACGTCAGCCCGTAGCAGTAAATATGAGGTTGAGTTATTATCCAACTCTAATCTCCTAATTCAAAGATGTTCGGCCTTGAATCCAGCCACGCTGCTACCCACAGAAGAAGACGGAACTCCACATTGCTGTGAAATGATCACCCAATTGGTGACTAAGCCCCGAACAAATTTATCAGAAACTCCTATCTCCAATAGTGACTTAGCGTACTACGTAGACGGGTCAGCCCTTAGGGATGACAAGGGATCACCTAGGGCTGGATATGCCATATCAGATGATCACTCGATTGTGGAGGCACTCTCACTACCTCAATCCTTTTCAGCGCAACAAGCAGAACTCTTCGCTCTTACCAGAGCTTGTATATTGGCTACTGATTAAACTGTTAACATTTATACTGACTCCAGGTATGCTTTTGGAGTTGCTCACGATTATGGACAGATCTGGAAATTAAGGGGGTTTCTAACTTCCTCAGGATCAACTATTGAGAATGCTGAGCAAATCAATAATCTTTTAAAGGCTCTAGTGTGTCCCACTAAGATTTCAGTTATTAAATGCCAGGCTCATACAGGTAGTCAGGATCAGATATCCCTGGGTAACGAGCGGTCAGATAGAGCTGCTAAATCAGCCGCTCTGTCGGACACAGGGCCACTGGTCTCAGCCTTTGTTTTGCGTCAACAAAAATCAGATAATGACCCACCTTCTATTAATGATGTTTTAGCCTTTCAGTCACAGGCTAACTCGGACGAAGTGTTAAGTTGGGCAAGGGATTCTTGCTTTAAAATGCCTGAAGGGGTATGGGTTCACCATGACGGCCGCATGGTGGCTCCAAAGTCTATACTTCCATGGATTGCCCGATGCGTTCATGTTTTCACGCATGCGGGCAAAGGGGGGATGGCAGACTATATTAATCAAACATGGTATGCACCAGGTATTTCGGCAATTGCAAAACAAATTAGTGAAAGGTGCACCATTTGCCAGGAAATGAATCCAGGCAAGACACAGAAAGTACAGGCTGCCTCCCACCCGAATCCATCAGGCCCTTTTGTAAATTTGCAAATAGATTTTATTGAATTACCTCCATGTTTAGGATTTAAGTATGTGTTAGTAATTATAGATATGTTTTCAAGATGGGTCGAAGCTTTCCCATGTAAAAAGAATGATGCTGTAACAGTAGCAAAGTGCTTGTTAAAAGAAATCATACCAAAGTTTGGAATACCTATGCAGCTTTCAAGTGACAGAGGATCGCACTTCACTGGAGCGATTATAAAAGAACTATGTAAAGCTTTGCAGATTAACCAGCATTTTCACTGCAGTTATCATCCACAATCCGCAGGACTGGTGGAAAGACATAACGGAGTACTGAAGAATAAACTTTCTAAACTTTGCAATGAAACTGGACTTAAATGGGTCGAACTATTACCCTTAGCATTGATGATAATGCGAGTAGCAACTAACAGGACAAATGGACTGTCTCCACATGAGATTGTTATGGGACGACCCCTAAGACTGCCATTCTCAGCACCATTTACGGTGAAACAAATGGACATTCATAAAATGGACGAGACTATGCTAAACTATTGCATTGCATTAACTAAATGTATTTCCAGCTTTCACCAACAGGTAAAGGAAGCTCAAACGAGTCCAGCAGAGGGAAAGTGCCACGACTTGGAACCTGGAGACGACGTCTACGTGAAGGTTTTTAAAAGAAAGAACGGTCTGCAACCGCGCTTCGAAGGACCATATCAAGTGCTCCTGACAACAAACACAGCCGTAAAAGTCAAGGAAAGATCTTCCTCGATTCACGCATCCCACTGTAAGAAGGCACCGAATAGAGACAATTGAATTTTGAAAGACTCTAACAATGAAGACGTTACTTATATTTTGTACTAATCGGACTACTGAGTCTAATATGCCAAGGAGATGGGGAAAGATCCCGAAAGAAACGAGAATTACACGTGAATACTTTTTTTGTACACGTCTTACGAATATGCTAGACGCAGTAAGTCAGTATGAAAACCCAAAGAACCAAGGCTGGGCTGACTGGTTATTGGGAGGATGGCTGGGATCAGTAGGACAAATATTATTGCATGGACTAGTAATAGTAATAGCCCTGATTGTATACATTGCTCTGTTTGTCACAACGATTAAGTGTTGTTGCAATAGGTTGGGCAAGGCAGTCTTGCCTGCGATGAATATGATGATACAGAGAGAAGTAAAGTCAGTAGAGGAAAAGAATGGTCCCCTGGATGAGGAACTAAGACGATTGAATAAAATACAATTATAGGGATTAGAAAACTTAGACAAATATATACATATATATATATATTCCACATGCTCTCCTCTTTCTGCAAAACACATTTTCCATTTCAAATGGGAACTGCAGGCTAGGAAAAAGGGAGAGGACTCCCTTCAACAACAAGCCAGTGTCGTCGACTTTGTATATCACTTGGTCCGCACTTTGGGGGCTTACATAGAAGCACTTGTGCTTAGGAGAACCCCACAGGTTAGTTATAAACTGTGTGGGCCATGAATTAGTCCTCCTCTATAAGCTGCTGTTCCCTGTCTTTTAGAAAGTGCATAGTGGCACTAGAACTGCAGGCTAATATAAGCTGCAGGGAAAATTAGAACTGCAGGCTAATATAAGCTGCAGGGAAAATTAGAACTGCAGGCTAATATAAGCTGCAGGGAAATTAGAACACTGCAGGCTAATATAAGCTGCAGAAATACAAAGACATAAACCTGAAATCAAATCAAACATAATTAAACCCTACAAAAACACACGCCCAAACACTAAGAATAGACAGAGAAGAAAGACGATCTTAAACAAGGTCAACCATCAATACAGGTAAATTCCGGGGATGGTTCCAAACGGAAAAGAAGTCGGTATCCTTGGCTAAAATCTAAATTTAGTACGAGGACCGATAGGAAGAGGTTAATTTCAGTTATGTTGTCCTAGTAAGGACAAAAGGGAAGAATGTGGAAGTACAGTTTCTCATTTAGACATAAAATGGCTTCCTGAGCATAAAATTAAATCCATTTAAACTTTAAAATGGCCAACAGCATGATTCACTAATCATGTTTCAAGGGAACGAGGTAATTTAGGAATGCTATATACGTACTCCTTGTTTGTGATAAGCTTAACAAGGAGCCTCATTTACCAAACAAACAGCCAAGGACATGATAAGGTAAACATCGGCCCACAGGCCCAGTTGGTACAGTGAGAGAACAGAGGGAACAGAGAGATCCCATAATAAAGGATTAGTTAATCTTATCCCAAGGTATTTCCGTTCGTTATTCTAACGCAGCCCAGAATACGCTGTTTCAATAATTCGCAAGGTCTGTGCCTTTGTAATCAGTTATGATTCAATACTATGTCATGTGGCATAGAAAGCCTGTTTTGCTTCTATACTGTATAAATATACTACAACTCCTGTATTACTTTGAAGAGGTCTGATGTAGCCCTTGTCTACACAACTCTTCCCTTGCAAGCAAATAAAGCCTGTCTTTAATGATACTTTGTGTTTAAGAGTCTTACTCGGGGGTCGAGACTTCGACACTCTTGCGCTTACTCCTTCTCCACACACCTCGGTGCACTTGGATGTAATCTCCGGATAGGCGACTCCCTCCTCCTCCCCGCCATGCTCTGAGGCGGGAAGTGACGACTCTGACTTCCAAGGAGCTGGGCCTGGGTGGAGTGCTGAAATGTGCTGATCACTTTCACATTCTGTGCATTTTGCATCTACCTTGCAGTTCTTAGCGAGATGGTTCGTGGAGGAGCAGCGCTTGAAACATATGGAGTTCTCTTTGAGGTACTGTTTGCGGTCTTCTAGGGACTTCTCTCTGAAGCCTTCTTTAATGGATGGGGCTTGTGGATGGGGCATTGTTTGCTCATATCCTCGGATTTCTTCTGATCCCTTGTGTTGTCGGTTGAAGACACTTGCGTTTTGTGGACAGATATTGGTGTCTTTCCATGTCTGTCAAACTTGTCTCTTCTGGCAAGTGCTGTGTGGGAGGAGAAGAAGTTGAAGCTGGGGTCTGTCCTGGCTCTGGCTTCTCTACAGATGAAGTTGAAAAACACAGAGAATGGAGGGAAGGTGACGTTGTGCTCTAGCTTGAACCTTGACTCGAATAATGTCCACTCCTCCTGCAGATTGAATGGAAGCTTCTCAACGATGGGACTTACCCCTCTGGAAGTGTCTAAGTATGATAGGCCAGGTAGGTAGCTGTCCTGCTTTGCAGCTTCGAGTTCCAACAGCAGATCTCCAAGGTCGCGGAGCTTCTGGGGTTCCTTATTTGTCAACTTCGGAAAGTTCTCCAACCTGGCAAAGAGAGCCCTTTCAATGGCTTCAGGCGAGCCGTAGCTTTCTTCCAGCCTCGCCCAAGCCATCATCAACCCAGCTGGCGGATGTCTCACATTGACTGCTTTTATCCTGCGAGCCTGTTCGGCGGACTCTGGGCCGAGCCATTTGGTAAGGAGGTCGAGCTCTTCTGCCAACAGGTCTAGGCCCGATATGGCGCCGTGGAAGGAGGACTTCCAGGCCCAATAATTCCTGGTTTATCATCAAACGTGGTTGTAATGAAATCTGTTTGTCTTGATCCTGTATTCATTTTGCACTCATGTATATTACCCTCCCCCACTGTGTATAGTTTCACTTCCTCTTTCCCGACTAACCTGGGAGGTTCCAGGTCTTGGCTCTTGGCTCCGCCCCTGACTTCTCTTACATAAAGATCCCAGGATCTGTATGACTCATTCCTGTGAACCAGTCGGCGTGTTGAGATGTTAGCTCTGATCTTAGTGATTAAAAGCCAACTTGTTTAAGTCTAAACTTCTAGTTTTGTGGTTATTGAAGGCCCATCAATTTTAATCACTAAAGAATACTAGGATGGATCGACTCCTAAAACCAGAGCGTCTGGACTTGGATCCACATTCTGCTGAAGCATCAAATCAATTTGGACACTGGCTCAAATGCTTCGAACTCTTCGCGGGGGCCTCATCCGCTAGCGAGGTAGATAAACTGAGTCTACTGTAAGTCATTGGATTTATTCGTTCATCCGGGACGCCACCTCTTACACAAAGGCCATCACTATCCTGAAGGCCCAATACCAGAGGCCGGTAAACGAAGTGTACGCCAGACATCTGCTGGCTACACGCAGGCAGCGACCAGAGGAATCAATGGACGATTTCTTACAGGGCCTAAAGGACCTGGTCCGGGACTGTAACTGCAAGGCCGTGACGGCCAACGCGTACTCTGATGAATTGGTCCGCGATTCCTTCATCCCGGGCCTCAAATCGAATTATATCTGGCAGAGACTGCTGGAGAAGGAGGTCCTGGACTTTAAAAAGGCAGTGGCCACTGCGCGATCACTGGACGTGGCCCAGAAAAACTCTGACTCTTATTCTTCCGGCCATGCGGCCCTCACCGCCTCGTGCGCGCCGAGGGGGCCGCCATCTTGGAATCAGCCATCTTCCCCATCCAGGTCTCAGACCAGCTCTACGCCGCCGGAGTCCCCACACAGAAGTTCACCCAGGAGTCCTACTACAGCGGCAATGTCTCGAGGCCCGAAATGCTACTTCTGCGGCCAGGCCAAGCACCCCAGACAACGATGCCCAGCGAAGGACGCTACATGCTTCAAATGTAAGAAAAAGGGGCATTTTAGCAAAGTCTGCAGGGGGAATCCGATTTCCAGCTCCGTCACCGCCTCGTGCGTGCCGTGCGGGCCGCCATCTTGGGATCCGCCATCTTTTCCCGACTCAACGGCCACCCAGGGCCCAACAGTGGCTTCGATCACGGTGGATCAATCCAGGCCACACCCGTTGACAAAATCCATGATGGACACACAGGTAAACGGGAATTTAACGAAATGTTTAATTGACTGTGGGAGTACCGAGAGTTTTATCCACCCTAGCCTGGTACGGCGGCACTCATTAACGGTAACCCCTACACGGAGCAGAATTGCTATGGCTGCTAAGCGCCACACTTCGGACATTTTGGGCTACTGTGTGGTAACACTGACTGTAAAAGGCACGGACTACAAGGATTTTAAACTCCTCGTGATGCCAGAACTCTGTGTTAATGTAATCTTCGGCCTGAACTTCCAGTGCCACCACGAAAGTGTCACGCTAGCATATGGTGGGTCCCAGCCGCCACTCACAGTCTGTGGCCTATCAACCTTAAAAATCAGCCTGCCCTCTTTATTCGCTAATCTCGCTCCGAACTGTAGGCCCATAGCGACCAAAAGTAGACGGTACAGTCTGGAAGACAGACACTTTATCAAGGCGGAAGTGGACAGACTCCTGCGGGAAGGCATTATTGAATGCAGTACCAGCCCGTGGTGTGCCCAAGTAGTCATAGTTAAAAATAGCGAAAAGAAACGGATGGTAATTGACTACAGCCAGACTGTTAATATTTATACCCAGCTGGACGCCTACCCTTTACCCCGCATATCAGAAATGGTCAACCAGATTGTGCAATACCGAGTCTTCTCGACTATCAACCTCAAATCCGCGTATCACCAGCTCCCCATTAGAACGGAGGACCGCCCATACACCGCCTTCGAGGCGAACGGGCGCCTCTACCATTTTCTCAGAGTGCCCTTCGGAGTAACAAATGGGGTCTCGGTCTTCCAACGTGAGATGGACCGCATGGTTGACGAGAATAAACTACAAGCTACCTAACCCTATCTGGACAATGTCACTATCTGCGGGCACAACCAGCAAGACCACGATCTAAATCTTGTGAGATTTTTTAAAACTGCCCTAAAGCTGAATCTAACCTACAACGAAGACAAATGTGTCTTCAACACAACCCGTCTCTGTATCCTCGGCTGTGTGGTGGAAGATGGGGTAATTGGACCGGACCCTGACTGATTACGCCCCCTAACGGAACTGCCCCTGCCACACAATCCCAAAGCTTTAAAAAGGTGCCTGGGATTTTTTTCGTATTATGCCCAATGGGTGCCCAATTACTCTGATAAGGCCCGACCCCTCATTAAATCGACGTCCTTCCCACTATCAGCTGAAGCTCGGGAGGCTTTCACCAGTATTAAACAGGACATTG
Source organism: Somniosus microcephalus (assembly GCF_052327205.1). NCBI lineage: Eukaryota > Metazoa > Chordata > Chondrichthyes > Squaliformes > Somniosidae > Somniosus > Somniosus microcephalus. Next base: position 103,964,214 of record NC_140997.1, read on the forward strand.
AAAGGGCTGCAGTGTGTGCAGTGGACGAATGCACTCCCTTTCAAGTCGAAAGCGATGCGTCAGACTTTGCCTTAGCTGCGACCCTCAATCAGGCTGGGAGACCTGTGGCCTTCTTCTCCCGAACCCTTCAGGGACCTGAAATCAGGCACTCTTCTGTCGAGAAGGAGGCACAGGCTATAGTGGAGGCAGTGCGGCACTGGAGACACTACCTAGCCGGCAAACGTTTCACCCTGCTCACCGACCAGCGGTCGGTGGCTTTCATGTTTAATAACAAACAAAGGGGCAAAATCAAGAATGACAAAATACTCAGGTGGAGGATCGAACTATCCACGTTCGACTATGATATTATGTACAGGCCGGGAGCCCTTAATGAACCCCCAGACGCCCTATCGCGGGGAATGTGTGCCAGCATTCATACGGACAAATTACAGGGTCTCCACAACGACCTCTGTCACCCAGGGGTCACCCGACTATACCATTTTATAAAGTCCCGCAATCTGCCCCACTCCATCGAGGAGGTCAGGGCAATGACCAGAGCCTGCCGCATCTGTGCGGAATGCAAGCCTCGTTTCTACAGGCCTGACCGTGCACACCTTATCAAAGCCACATGGCCATTCGAGCGCCTAAGTCTGGACTTCAAGGGACCCCTTCCCTCTGCCAACCGTAACGTACACTTCCTCAATATCATTGATGAATATTCCCGCTTCCCCTTCACCATTCCCTGCCCAGACATGACCAGTGCCACGGTCATCAAGTGTCTCTGTAATCTATTCTGCATGTTTGGCATGCCGAACTACATACACAGCGATAGGGGGACGTCATTCATGAGTGACGAGCTGCGCCAGTTCTTGCTCTCGAAGGGGATAGCCACTAGCAGAACCACTAGCTACAACCCCCGGGGTAATGGGCAAGTGGAAAGGGAGAATGCTACTGTTTGGAAGGCTGTCACATTAGCCTTAAAGTCAAAAGGCCTTCCGACCTCCCGCTGGCAGGAAGTCCTCCCAGACGTGCTCCACTCCATAAGGTCTCTGTTATGTACTGCCACTAATGCTACCCCTCATGAAAAGATGTTCGTTTTCCCCCGGAAATCCACCTCGGGCATATCTCTACCCGCGTGGCTGACGTCTCCGGGGACAGTACTATTGCGGAAGCACGTGAGAGGCCATAAAATGGACCCCCTTGTGGAAAAGGTACAGCTCCTCCATGCAAACCCTCAGTACGCCTATATCGAATACTCTGACGGGCGAGAGGACACTGTTTCCATAAAAGACCTCGCTCCTTCGGGGAGCGGAGAGAACGATGGGAGACTACCCGATGAAGACCTACACTACAAAGAGACAGGACGCCCAGAGGTATCAATACCCAACTTTAACCTGGAGGACACTGCAGATAACCTGGAAGACACTGCGGAGGCCCGGGCAGCGGAGGAACCAGAATCCACTCCCCTAGAGGCACCCCAACCGGCTTTGCGCCGATCACTGAGAACTGCAAAACCTCCTGACAGACTCACTTATACCAACTTTTAAGAAACATCACCCCGATGGACTAAATCTATAGAAGGGGTGAATGTAATGAAATCTGTTTGTCTTGATCCTGTATTCGTTTTGCACTCATGTATATTACCCTCCCCCACTGTGTATAGTTTCACTTCCTCTTTCCCGACTAACCTGGGAGGTTCCAGGTCTTGGCTCTTGGCTCCGCCCCTGACTTCTCTTACATAAAGATCCCAGGATCTGTATGACTCATTCCTGTGAACCAGTCGGCGTGTTGAGATGTTAGCTCTGATCTTAGTGATTAAAAGCCAACTTGTTTAAGTCTATAACTTCTAGTTTTGTGGTTATTGAAGGCCCATCAGTGGTTAACCCTGTAGTCACCAGCTGGCTGCGTGCAAGGTATTTGATAAGGTCGTAGGTGGTGGGGCCTATGCCATGGTCGCCTTGAGTAGGGGCTCTGCTGGGGGTCTCGAGGAAACGAGAGGGGGTTTGCTGCTGACTTTCTCTCTTCAGCACTCCATTCCTCTGCTCAGTGTCCTCTGTTTCGTGGGGGAGGATCCTGTGACTTGGGGCACGCAGTCCATTTTGACCTTGGTTGGTGACATGGGGCATGTTATATGGTGTGCTTGAGTCTGTAGAGATGTGCGGGTCTTCATCTCTCTCTCTCATAAACTGTGTGTCAGCTTGGTCACTCACATAGTCTGAGGTGCGCTGTAGTCGACTCTGACGCAGAACGGGAATTGGAACTTTGTTAGCTGACTCAGGATCAGCTTCCATTAAAACTGCCTCCAATATTCGTGCCTCAGCTAATGCAGCATCTTTCTCTTTTTCTTCCTGCAGGGCGTCTAATGTGGCTTGGAGACGGGCCTGTTCAACTTTTATTTCTACCTCTTTCTTGGCATAAGCTGCTCTGGCTTGGGCTGCTTCTGCCTTGGCCCGTGCTCTGGCGATGGCCATACTAGCCCTAGAACCAGCTGATGACCGTGAACTGGCTGATGACCTAGAACCGGCTGATGATCTGTAGTAATGAGAGCTTATAGACAGATTGTCACATTCTTCAGTTTCATCTAACTGTTTAAGGTCTTCTACTTGCTGAGTAGCGTTTTCGGTATTACCTTCTGCCATGATGATGTGAGGTAAGTGTGGTGTACAAGGTGAAGACTTAAGCTGGCTGTGTCGTGATGGCTTACTCTGCGCCTAGATGACAGCCACTTAACTCTTGAGTCCTTGCTGTTCCACGTGGAGGGTCTCCTCTCTTCACAGCTAGAAGTATTGCTGTCTTTTCACTGTACTGATCTCATTAGATGTAACTCCTATCCAGTTATCCAGTCAGCTAAACACTCATTCAAATAACTCCTCGAGAAGCAGGGTGCTGTTTTGAAGCTTTATTTGAATAAAATTGTGAAACTGTAAACAAAGACGAAGTATGTTTTGTACAAGAGGTAAGTACTATACATTAGATGTTACATAAGATGCAAAAACATGTTTATGAAAACAGAATAGACTGCTTAACACAGATAAGTAGGTAACTGCATAAGTAAATAGCACTGAAGCTAACCCTTAGTTGCTAGCAGCTAATAAACTTCTTATTTACAAAGTATTGTCAAAATACTATACCGACAAGGTTGTTATCGTGTTACCAAACAAGGATACTCACAGACATTGCATCTTGCCTAGCATATAAGGAAGGATGGAGGAGGGTAGAAATGAGCTGCCACACGTGGACTTGTTCACAGCTCAGCCAGCACTCCCTGGAATACTACTTCTGGGGCAGACAGGAAGAAGGTCAAAAAACACACTGCTATACAATAACTGCCACTAGGGGCACTACCTACTTCTAACAAGTCCAGAACAGGGACAGTTTCCTAGAGCAATATATCATGGAACCAACCAGGGCACAGGTTATTTTAGATCTTGTATTGTGTAATGAGACAGGGCTAATTAGCAATCTCATAGTAAAGTATCCTCTGGGGCAGAGTGATCATAATATGATAGAATTTCACATTAATTTTGAAAGTGACTTGCCTAACTCTGAAGCTAAAGTCTTAAACTTAAATAAAGCCAATTATATAGGTATGCGGGGTGAGTTGGCGAAGGTAGATTGGAAAAGTAGTTTAAAAGGTATGGCGGTAGATAAGCATTTAAAGAAATATTTCATAATTCTCAACAAAAATACATTCCATTAAGAAACACAAACTCCATGGGAAAGGCGATCCAACCATGGCTAACTAAAGAAGTTAAGGATAGCATTAGACTGAAAGAAGAAGCTTATAATGTTGCAAAAAATAATAGTAAGCCTGAGGATTGGGAGAGTTTCAGAAACCAGCAAAGGTTGACCAAAAAATTGAGGAAAAGGTAAAAAATAGAATATGAGCAAAAACTAGCAAGAAATATAAAAGTAGATTGTAAGAGTATGTAAAAAAAGAAGAGAGTAGCAAAAGTAAACGTTGGTCCCTTAGAGGCTGAGAAAGGGGAAATTATTATGGGGAATAAGGAAATGGCAGAAACGCAAAACAAATATTTTATATCTGTCTTCACAGTGGAAGACACAAAAAGCATACCAAAAATGGTGGGGAACCAAGGGTCTAATGAGGGTGAGGAACTTAACGTAATTAATATAAGTAGAGAAAAAGTACTAGAGAAACTAATGGGACTAAAAGCCGACAAATCTCCTGGACCTGATGGCCTACATCCTAGGGTTCCAAAAGAGGTGGCTGAAGAGATAGTGGATCTATTGGTTTTGATCTTCCAAAATTCCCTAGATTCTAGAATGGTCCCAGCAGATTGGAAGGTCGCAAATGTAACACCGCTATTCAAGAAAGGAGGGAGAGAAAAAACAGGGAACTACAGGCCAGTTAGCCTGACATCAGTCGTCGGGAAAATGCTGGAATCCATTATTAAGGAAGTGGTATCAGGGCACTTAGAAAATCATAATATGAATAGGCAGAGTCAACATGGATTTATGAAAGGGAAATCGTGTTTGACAAATTTATTAGAGTTTTTTGAGGCTTTAACTAGCAGGGTAGATAAAGGAGAACCAGTGGATGCAGTATATTTGGATTTCCGAAAGGCATTCGATAAGGTGCCACATAAAAGATTATTACACAAGATGTGGGCTCATGGGGTTGGGGATAATACAGTAGCATGGATAGAGGATTGGTTAATGGACAGAAAACAGGGAGTAGGTGTAATGATCAGTAACCTGTCATTCTGGAATACCCATGATGCACTAGGCTACCCACAAGGCAGCAGTCAAGATGGAGGCCTCTACAGATATTGTACCTAGTCCACATGTGCACAATAAAGTGTCTAGCAAAAGCTAGCTGTTCTTAATAAAAACGACTAGTTATTAATGAACATAACATGGTACCAGGATTAACTCACAGGAAATGTCGACTACAATTGGCAGACTTTTAAAGAACAATTCATACTCTACATTGCTGCCATCCGGTTCGGTACGAAGCCAGACGCAAGGAAAATAGCGTTGCTGCTCACGGTTGCAGGCCCACAGGCAATAGAGGTATTTAATACAGAGGAGAACAGAGAAAAATTAGATGATGTGCTAAAGAAATTTTCTGTTCTCGGACACAGCAGCAAAATGAGGCTGTTGATAGCTTTTTGACTGATCTGAAACTGAAAGCACAGACATGTAATTTCTCTGAGCTGAAATCATCCATGATTCGTGACCAGATTGTGTTTGGTATTCAGGATAAAAAGGTCAGGGAATGTCTGTTGAGAGAAACCGAACTGACATTGGAAAATGCTGTGAAAATATGCCAAGCCAGTGAGCTAGCTCGACAGCACGCGAAGACTTTCAGTGAAATCAATAATGATGCGATTGTAGTAAGTGTTGCTGTCGGTGCTATGTCCTACAAGGGGAAGAAACATGGGCAGAACAGAAGTGAAAAGCAATCGGAGGAAGGAATTTTTAATTGTAAACGCTGTGGTTACAAACACCAGTTAAAACAATGTCCAGCGTTTGGAAAAATGTACACAAAATGTCATGGAAAGAATCACTTTGCCAAACAATGCTTTTCAAAAGTAAAAACTAAGAAACTGAGACATTTTTTGTAGGAATGGTGTCATGTGACAATATAGAAAAGAATACAGAAAATGTGCAGCCCTCAGATATGGACAATGCTGAACATGAAGTTAATGCAGTAAAAGAGGACAAATGGATGATCCCACTGCAGATAAATGGAGCATTAGTTACATTGAAACTGGACACTGGGGCAAAAGCAAACTTAATCAGTATGAGTGACATTAAAAACATGAAAGAAAAGCCCAAAATACAGAAAAAGTCAGTACTACTGAAGAACTATAATGGTCAGAAAATAGATAGCTTAGGTGTATGCAGACTTAAAGTGACAGTCAAAGACAAAGTGCATCATCTCATGTTTTCTGTTGTGGCTGAAGGACTTGATTCACTACTAGGTGACAAAGCTTGTGAAGACTTAGAACTGGTCAAGAGAGTCTACCGTATAAACTGTGCCATAAGCAGACCAGATGACTCGGTGGATTCTGTAGTAAATAATTTCAAGGATGTGTTAAAAGGATTTGGAGTTCTACCATTCACTTACAAGATCCAGCTAAAGGAGAATGCTCAGCCAGTGGTACATGCTCCACGAAGAATTCCAGCACCCCTGCGTGACCGGCTCAAGAAAGAACTGGACAGAATGACCACACTAGGAGTCATCAGGAAAGTCGAAGAGCCAACAGACTGGGTTAACTCCATGGTATGTGTAAAGAAAAAGAACAATGATCTAAGAATATGCATGGATCCAAAGGACTTAAATGCAAACATAAAACGTGAACACTACCAGATTCCCAAGTGAAAAGAAATCACCAGTGAAATGTCAGGTGCCAGATACTTTACAAAGCTCGATGCCTCACAAGGATTTTGGCAACTAAAACTGGATGAAGAGAGCACCAAATACTGTACCTTCAACACACCATTTGGCAGGTATTTCCTCAGGATGCCTTTCAGGATAATATCTGCATCTGAAATCTTTCATAGAGCGATGGAACACATAATTGAAGGTCTGGAAGGAGTTCGGATCTATGTTGATGACATCATCATCTGGGGCTCCACACTGAAAGAACACAATGAGAGACTGACTAAATTGCTACAGAGCATACGCCGGAATGGACTGAAGCTCAACAAAGCCAAGTGTCAGTTTGGCATCCAGGAAGTCACTTTCCTAGGAGATAATCTAACTGGTAAAGGAATAGAGCCAGATATGGAAAAAGTAAACGCCATACTCAAAATGCCCCGACCCACTGACAAAAAAGGAGTGCTACGCATCATGGGGATGATAAACTTCATTGGAAAGTTCATTCCTAACTTGTCAGCCAAGACAGCCTGTCTGCGAGACCTGCTATGTAAAACAAATGAGTTCGCATGGACAGAAAGACATGAACAAGAGTGGATAAACCTCAAAACAGTGCTGACAACCACACCTTCTTTGACCCAACAAAAAGAATCAAAGTGTCAACGGATGCATCAAAAGATGGCCTAGGTGCGGTCTTGCTACAAGCAGAGGGTGAAGATTGGAAGCCTATTGCCTATGCCTCCAGGTCTATGACTGATACTGAGTGTCGATACACCAAGATTGAAAAGGAATGTCTAGGCTTGGTAGTTGGACTAGAAAAGTTTCATGGCTACATATATGGACTTCCCACCTTCACAGTTGAGACAGACCACAGCCCACTGGTTGCCATCATAAAAAATAACCTGAATGAGATGTCTCCAAGGATTCAACGACTCACGATGAAGCTGCAAAGATATGACTTTGAACTGATCTACACACCAGGCAAATACATAGTGTTAGCAGATGCACTATCCCGAGCACCCACAATGAGTCAAGTGAGCTCTACTGAAGAAGACGTGGATGTTCATGTGAGTATGGTCACTGCTGCGCTGCCCGTGTCAGACACAAAATCAAAGCAAATAGCAGAAGAAATAGTAAAAGATACAGTGTTACAAACAGTAATAGAGAACATTCATCATGGTTGGCCAAAAGGTTCCTGTCCAAAATACTTTCACATAAGGTCAGAATTGAGTGTCGCAAGTGGACTATTACTAAAACAGAACAGAATAGTCATTCCACAGGCTCTACATCAAGACATGCTCAAAAGGATTCATGAGGGACACCTCGGAATTGAAAAATGCAAAAGGAGAGCAAGAGACACTGTTTATTGGCCTGGCATAAATAAGGACATTGAGAACATGATAGGCAAATGTGAGACATGTCAGAAACACCAAAACAAACAAACAAAGGAACCAATGATAGTAGCTGACTTACCAACAGCACCATGGCAAAAGGTTGGTATGGACCTCTTTCATTTAAATGGTAAAGAATATCTAATAGTGATTGACTACTATTCTAACTATCCTGAGATGGCGCTGCTCTCAAGCACATCAGCAAGCAGTGTCATAATGCATGTGAAATCCATCTTCACCAGACATGGAATTCCCAGGATTGCCGTTAGCGACAATGGTCCGTGCTTCAACTGTAAGGAGTGGCAACAGTTTGCAGCACATTATGACTTTCAGCACATCACATCCAGTCCTTTGTATGCTCAGTCAAATGGTAAGGCAGAGAAAGGTGTTCAAGTTCTCAAGCAGCTACTGAAGAAAGCGACAGAAAGCAAGTCTGATCCTTATCTCGCCCTGCTGAGCTACCGAGCCTCACCTTTAGACTCTGGTTCTTCACCTGCTGAACTCCTAATGGGTCGCAAGTTGCGTACCATGCTACCCTGCTGTGCAAAAGAAAAGCAGAGTAAGGAACTGAGACAGAGACTTCAACTGTTAAAACTGAAACAGAAATCATACTATGACAAGTCATCCAAAACTCTGAAACCATTGACAAGGGATGATGTTGTCAGGATTGAGGATCCAGATGCATGGAACAGGAAAGCTACAGTTCTTGAGGAAGTAGGACCAAGGTCATGCACTGTTAGAACTGAGGAAGGACAGATTCTCAGGAGGAACCGCCGTTCCCTCCTAAAAACACAAGAGAATATCGAAGAGCAAATCGATGACAATGCCGCAACTGAATCTTGTCACTCACCACCAGAACAATCTAACACAAATACACATACAGGCTCTCATGAAAACACATCAGACTTACCTGTGCTGAGAAGATCCACACGTGAAGTAAAAAAGCCTGATAGACTTAATCTTTGAGTACAAAGAAAACTACATTGAAAATGTATTGACTGTTGAAGATGTTTATGTTGTCATTGATTGATATTGATTGATACTGATTTTGTTTAACCTCAAAGAAAGGGGGATGTAATGATCAGTAACCTGTCATTCTGGAATGGTACACTAGGTGGTGCTGTATGTATATAAGAGTGGGCTACCCACGATGCACTAGGCTACCCACAAGGCAGCAGTCAAGATGGAGGCCTCTACAGATACTGTACCTAGTCCACATGTGCTCAATAAAGTGTCCAGCAAAAGCTAGCTGTTCTTAATAAAAAAGACTAGTTATTAATGAACATAACAGTAGGGATAAACGGATCTTTTTCAGGTTTGCAGGCTGTAACAAGTGGCGTGCCGCAAGGATCAGTGTTGGGGCCTCAGCTATTTGCAATCTATATTAATGACCTAGATGAAGGGACCGAGTGTAATGTATCCAAGTTTGCTGATGATACAAAGCTAGGTGGGACAGTAAGCTGTGAGGAGAATACGAAGAGTCTGCAAAGGAATATAAATAGACTAAATAAGTGGGCAGTAAGGTGGCAGATGGAGTATAATGTAGGGAAATGTGAGGTTATTCACTTTGGTAGGAAGAATAGAAAAATTATATTTTTTTAAATGGTGAGAAACTTTCAAATGTTGGTGTTCAGAGAGATTTGGGTGTCCTCATGCAAGAAACACAGAAAGCTAGCATGCAGCTACAGCAAGCAATAAGGGAGGCAAATGACATGTTGGCCTTTATTGCAAGGGGTTTGGAGTATAAGAGTAAAGAAGTCTTGCTACAATGGTACAGGGCCTTGGTGAGACCACACCTGGAGTACTGTGCACAGTTTTGGTCTCCTTATCTAAGGAAGGATATACTTGCCTTGAAGGCGGTGTAACGAAGGTTCACCAGATTGATTCCTGGGATAAGAGGGCTGTCCTATGATGAGAGATTGAGTAGATTGGGTCTATACTTACATAGATACATACATAGAAGATAGGAGCAGGAGTAGGCCATTCGGCCCTTCGTGCCTGCTCCGCCATTTAATGAGATCATGGCTGATCCTTTAATTCAGTATCCCGTCCCCGCCTTCTCTCCGTAACCCTTAACCCCTTTTGCCCGTAGAAATATATCTAATTCCCTCTTAAATATATTTAATGAGCTGGCGTACACTGCCCTCTGTGGCAATGAGTTCCACAGGTTCACCACTCTCTGAATGAAGAAATTCCCCCTCATCTCTGTCCTAAATGGTTTAGCCCTTATCCTTAAATTATGTCCTCTAGTTCTGTTCTCACCCGCCAAGGGAAACATTCCTTCTGCATCCAGTCTGTCTAGACCTGTCAGAATTTTATACACTTCTATGAGGTCCCCTCTCAATCTTCTAAACTCCAGTGTGTACATCCCTAAACTACATAGTCTCTCCTCATAGGTCATTCCCGCCATTCCTGGTATCAGCCTGGTGAATCGCCGCTGCACCCCCTCCATGGCAAGAACATCCTTCCTCAGATGAGGCGACCAAAACTGTACACAGTACTCGAGGTGTGGTCTCACCAGTGCCCTGTACAGCTGCAGCAAGGTATCCCTGTTCCTGTATTCTAACCCTTTTGCTATGAAGGCCAGCATACCGTTTGCCTTCTTGACCGCCTGTTGCACCTGCATGCTCGCCTTCAGTGACTGGTGTACAAGAACACCCAGGTCTCTCTGTACTTCCCCCTCTCCCAATCTATTGCCATTTAAATAATAATTTGCCCTCCCGTTCCTGCACCCAAGGTGGATAACTTCGCACTTGTCCACATTATAGTGCATCTGCCATTTATCCGCCCAATCGCCCAGTCTGTCCAAATCGCTCTGGAGCTTCCTGGTCTCTTCCTCTGAGCCCACCCCACCTCCTAGTTTAGTGTCGTCTGCAAATTTGGAAATGCTGCATCCGACTCCCTGATCCAGGTCATTAATGTAAATTGTGAACAGCTGGGGGCCCAGGACAGATCCCTGTGGTACCCCACTTGTTACTGCCTGCCATTCAGAAAATGAGCCGTTTATTCCAACTCTCTGTTTTCTATCTGACAGCCAGTTCCCTATCCACGCCAAAACTTTCCCCTTTATCCCATGAGCCTCAATTTTCCATGCTAATCTTTTATGTGGGACCTTATCGAAGGCCTTTTGGAAGTCCAGGTACACCACATCTACTGGCTCTCCCCCATCTATTCTACCAGTTACTCCCTCAAAAAATTCCAATAGATTAGTCAAGCACGATTTACCCTTTGTAAATCCATGTTGACTCTGTCCTATCCTGTCCCCATTTGCTAAGTGCTCCGCTATTTCATCCTTAATGATGGACTCCAGCATTTTGCCCACAACTGATGTAAGGCTTACAGGTCTGTAATTACCTGCTTTTTCCCTACCCCCCTTTTTGAATAGTGGGGTAACGTTAGCTACCCTCCAATCCATCGGCACTGTTCCCGAGTCTAATGAATTCTGAAAAATCATCCTTAGTGCATCCGCTATCTCTAGGGCCACCTCCTTCAGTACCCTAGGATGCATGTTATCAGGCCCTGGGGATTTGTCCACCTTCAATCCCTTTAGCTTCCTTAACACCATATCCTTAGAGATATTGATTTGCGTCAGTTCCTCCTTTGCCAATGTCCCTATTTTTCCCGATATCCCAGGGAGGTTTTTTGTGTCTTCCTTCGTAAAGACTGACCCAAAGTATGCATTTAGTTGATCTGCCATTTCCTTATTTCCCATTATATATTCCCCCGTATCTGACTGCAATGGACCAACTTTGGTTTTCACCAGTCTTTTCCTTTTGATATATTTATAAAAGCTTTTGGAGTTAGTTTTTATATTTTCCGCCAGCTTGTTTTCGTAAGCTATTTTGCCCCTCTTGATCATGCCCTTTGCCCTCCTTTGCTCTATCTTAAACTGTTCCCAATCTTCCGCTCTGGCGCTTTTTTTGGCTATTTTATACGCCCTATCTTTGGATTTTATGCTGTCTCTAATTTCCCCTGTTATCCACGGTTGAGTCACCTTTTTAGATTTCCTTTTATGCCAGATTGGTATAAACAATTTTTGCAATTTTGTCATTCTATCTTTAAATGTTTGCCATTGTTTATCTACCTCCAGTCCTCTCAGGAACGTTGTCCAATCAGACCTACTCAGTTCCCGTCTCATGGCATCATAATTCCCCTTGTTTAAATTCAGGACCTTAGTCTCTGAGTCAATTTCTTCGCTCTCCATTTCGAGTGAGAAATCGATCATGTTATGATCGCTCTGACCCAAGGGTCCCCGTACAACAAGATTACTGATTAGTCCCTTCTCATTGCACAGTACCCAGTCCAATATAGCCTGTTCCCGAGTTGGTTCCTCGACATATTGATCCAGATAACCATCCCTTAAACACTCAAGGAATTCCTCCTCCTCATTATTTTTACTGATTAGGCTAGTCCAATCTATATGTAAGTTAAAGTCACCTATGATGACAGCTGTGCTCTTATTGCACGCTTCTCTAATTTCCCTCGTGATGCCCTCCCTAACCTCTATTTTACTATTTGGAGGCCTATATACCACTCCTATTAATGTTTTTCTCTGGAGTTTAGAAGAATGAGAGGTGATCTCATTGAAACATACAAGATTCTGAAGGGGATTGACAGGGTAGATGCTGAGAGGATGTTTCCCCAGGCTGGAGAGTCTAGAACTAGGGAGCATAGTCTCAGGATAAGTGGTCGGCAATTTAAGACAGAGATGAGGAGGAATTTCTTCACTTGGAGGGTTGTGACTCTGGAATTCTCTGCCCCAGGGGGCTGTGAATGCTGAGCCTTTGAGTATATTCAAGGCTGAGATAGATAGATTTTTGGATTCTAGGGGAATCAAGGGATATGGGGATCGGGCGGGAAAGTGGAGTTGAGGTCGATGATCTGCCATGATCTTATTGAATGGCGGAGCAGGCTCGAGGGGCCGTATGGCCTACTCCTGCTCTTATTTCTTATGTTCTAAGTAGCACACTGCATCAATCTTCCCAGAATGTTCACCTAAATTCTTCCTTTCTGTGCGGTGTCAGCTGTGGCTCAGGGGGCAGCACTTCCACTCACAAGTTCGTGGATTCGAGCCCTACTCCAGAGACTTGAGCACAAAACCTAGGCTGACACTCCAGTGCAGTACTGAGGGAGTGCTGCACTATTGGAGGTGCCGTCTTTCTGATGAGATGCTCTCTCAGGTGGACATAAAAGACCCCATGGCACTATTTCCAAGAAAAGCAGGGGAGTTATCCCTGGTGTCCTGTCCAATATTTATCACACATCACTAAAAACAGATTATCTGGTCATTTTCACATTGATGTTGGTGGGAGCTTCCTGTGTATATTGGCTACCGTGTTTCAGATATTACCTTACCCCCAATCCCATGTGCTTTAACTTTGCACGCTAATCTCTTCTAAGGTGGAAAAATGCGAGGTTATCCACTTTGAAGGCAAAAACAGGAAGGCAGATTATTATCTGAATGGCAATAGATTGGGAAAAGGGAAAGTGCAATGAGACCTGGGTGTCCTTGTGCACCAGTCGCTGAAGGTAAGCATACAGGTGCAGCAGGCGGTTAAGAAGGCAAATGGTATGTTGGCCTTCATAGCGAGAGGATTCGAATGCAGGAGCAAGGATGTCTTGCTGCAGTTGTGCAGGGCCTTGGTGAGACCACACCTTGAGTATTGTGTGCAGTTTTGGTCGCCTTATCTGAGGAAGGATGTTCTTGCCATGGAGGGAGTGCAGCGAAGATTCACCTGGGATGGCAGGAATGACGTATGAAGAGAGATTGGGTCGATTGGGCTTGTATTCGCTAGAGTTTAGAAGAATGAGAGGGGATCTCATCCAAACTTATAAAATTCTAACAGGACTAGACAGACTAGATGCAGGAAGGATGTTCCCGATGGCGGGGGAGTCCAGAACCAGGGATCACAGTCTAAGGATAAGGGGTAAGCCATTTAGGACTGAGATGAGGAGGAATTTCTTCACCCAGAGAGTGGTGAACCTGTGGAATTCTCTAGAAGGAGTTAGATAGCCAGAGTGTGAAAGGCTTAGAGGGTGCAGAATTCTTAAAGTGCATCCAGGAGAGCTTTTTGAGCCAGCGTGTAGAAAGTCCTGCAAGAGAGGGGGCGGTACTGGACCTAATTCTAGGGAATGTGGCCGGGCAAGTGGTAGAAGTGTTAGTAGGTGAGCACTTTGGTGACAGTGACCATAATTCGGTGAGATTTAAGGTAGTCATGGAAAAGGACAAGGATGGACCGGAAAGAAAGGTTCTAAATTGGGGGAAGGCCGATTTTAATATGATAAGGCAGGATCTGGCCAATGTGGACTGGGATCAGCTACTTGAAGGAAAATCCACATCGGAGCATTGGGAGTCTTTCAGAAAGGAAATTGAGAGAGTACAATTGCAACATGTTCCCGTAAAGGTCAAGGGTGGGACCAACAAGCCCAGGGAGCCTTGGATGTCAAGGGATATATGAGAATGGATTAGGAAAAAAAGGGGGGCTTTTGGCAGATAGAAAGGACTAAAGACAGGGGAAGCCCTAGAGGAGTATAAAAAGTGCAGGGGGATACTTAAAAAAGAAATTAGGAGAGCGAGGAGGGGCCATGAAATAACACTGGCGAGCAAAATAAAGGAAAATCCTAAGGTGTTTTATAAGTATATTAAGGGCAAGAGGATAACTAGGGAAAGAGTAGGGCCGATTGGGGACCAAAATGGCAAACTGTGTGTAGAGCCAGAGAATGTAGGTGGGGTTTTAAATGAATTTTTTGCATCTGTGTTCACTATGGAGAAGGACGATGTGGACATAGAAATCGGGCAGGGGGACTGTGATATATTTGAACATATTAGCATCGAGAGGGAGGAGGTACTAGCGGTTTTAGCAGGCTTAAAAGTGGATAAATCCCCAGGCCCGGACGAGATGTATCCCAGGCTACTATGTGAGGCAAAGGAGGAGATTGCAGGGGCTCGGACACAAATTTTCAGAACCTCTCTGGCCACAGGGGATGTGCCAGAGGACTGGAGAACAGCTAACGTAGTACCATTATTCAAGAAGGGTAGTAGGGATAAACCAGGGAATTACAGGCCAGTGAGCCTAACATCAGTGGTAGAGAAATTATTGGAAAAAATTCTGAGGGACAGAATTGGTCTCCACTTGGAGAGGCAGGGATTAATCAGGGATAGTCAGCATGGCTTTGTCAAGGGAAGATCATGTCTGACCAATTTGATTGAATTTTTCGAGGGGGTGACTAGGTGTGTGGATGAGGGTAATGCAGTGGATGTGGTTTACATGGATTTCAGTAAGACTTTTGATAAAGTCCCGCATAGGAGACTGGTCAGGAAGGTAAGAGCCCATGGGATCCAGGGTGCCTTGGCACATTGGATCCAAAACTGGCTTAGTGGCAGAAGGCACAGGGTGATGGTGGAAGGTTGTTTTTGTGACTGGAAGCCTGTGTCCAGTGGGGTACCGCAGGGATCGGTGCTGGGTCCCTTGCTGTTTGTGGTCTACATTAATGATTTGGATGTGAATGTAAAAGGTATGATCAGTAAGTTCGCAGATGACACAAAAATTGGTGGGATGGTAAATAGCGAGGCTGGAAGCCTCAGGCTACAGGACGATATAGATGGGTTGGTCAGATGGGCGGAACAGTGGCAAATGGAATTTAACCCTGAAAAGTGTGAGGTGATGCATTTTGGAGGGACAAACAAGGCAAGGGAATACACAATGAATGGTAAGACCCTAGGAAAGACAGAGGATCAGAGGGACCTTGGTGTGCATGTACATAGATCCCTGAAGGCAGCACAACAGGTGGATAAGGTGGTTAAAAAGGCATATGGGATACTTGCCTTCATTAGCCGAGGCATAGAATATAAGAGCAGGGAGGTTATGATGGAGCTGTACAAAACGCTGGTAAGGCCACAGTTGGAGTACTGTGTGCAGTTCTGGTCGCCACACTATAGGAAGGATGTGATTGCTTTGGAGAGGGTGCAGAGGAGATTTACCAGGATGTTACCTGGGCTGGAGCACTTCAGCTATGAAGAAAGACTGGACAGGTTGGGGTTGTTTTCCTTGGAGCAGAGAAGGCTGAGGGGGGACCTGATTGAGGTATACAAAATTATGAGGGGCATAGATAGGGTGGATAGAAAGGAACTTTTCCCCTTAGTAGCGGGGTCAATAACAAGGGGGCATCGATTCAAGGTAAGGGGCAGGAGGTTTAGAGGGGATTTAAGGAAAAACTTTTTCACCCAGAGGGTGGTTGGAATCTGGAACTCACTGCCTGAAAGGGTGGTAGAGGCAGGAACCCTCACAACATTCAAGAAGCATTTGGATGAGCACTTGAAATGCCATAGCATACAAGGCTACGGACCAAATGCTGGAAAATGGGATTAGATTAGACAGGGCTTGATGGCCGGCGCGGATGCGATGGGCTGAAGGGCCTCTTTCTGTGCTGTATAACTCTATGACTCTATGACTATATATTTCTTAAGGCTAAAGGGATCAAAGGATATGGGGAGAAAGCAGGGACAGGGTACTGAATTTGGATGATCAGCCATGATCTAATTAAATGCGGAACATGCACAAGGGGCTGAATGGCCTACTCCTGCTCCTATCTTCTATGTTTCTATCTTTCTATCTTCTTCACCGCACATCTCGAGGGTCTCGAGGTGTTCGGTGCCTTCCCGGATGCTTCTCCTCCAATTTGTGCTGTCTTGGACCAGGAATTCCCAGGTGTTGGTGGGGATGTTGCACTTTTTTAAGGAGGCGTTGAGGGTGTCCTTGAAGCATTCCCTCTGCCCACCTGGGTCTCTCTTACCGTGTTGGATCTCCGAGTAGAGCACTTGATTTGAAATTCTTGTATCGGGCATGCAGACGATGTGACCCGTCCATCGGAGCTGATCGAGCGTGGTCAAAGCTTCGATGCTGGGGATGTTGGCCTGAGCAAGAACACTGATGTTGGTGCACCTATCCTGCCAATGGATTTGCAGGATCTAGCGGAGGCAGCGTTGGTGGTACCTCTCCAGTGCTTTGAGGTGCCTGCTGTACATGGTCCATGTCTCTGAGGCATACAGCAATGCGGGTATCACTGCTGCTCTGTAGACCATGAGCTTAGTGCCAGGTTTGAGGTCCTGGTCTTCAAACACTCTCTTCCTCAGGCGACCGAAGGCTGCACTAGCACACTGAAGGCCGTGTTGGACTTTGTCGTCAACGTCTGCCCTTGTTGACAGTAAGCTCCCGAGGTATGGAAAGTGGTCCACGTTGTCAAAGGCCTTGTCGTGGATTTTGATAATCGGGGGCAGTACTGTGTGGCAGGGGCAGGTTGGTAGAGGACCTTTGTCTTATGGATGTTTAGTGTAAGGCCCATGCTCTCGTACGCTTCGGTGAAGGTGTTGATGATGTTTTGGAGTTCGACCTCCGATTGAGCGCAGACGCAAGCATCGTCTGCATACTGTAATTCGACGACAGAGGATGGGACGACCTTGGATCTGGACTGGAGGCGACAGAGGTTGAACAGTTTCCCGTTTGTTCTGTAAATTAGCTCCATTCCAGCGGGGAGCTTACTGAGGGTGAGATGGAGCATTGCATCAAGGAAGATCGAGAAGAGCGTTGGTGCGATGACACAGCCTTGCTTGACCCTGGTCCGTAAGTGAATGGGGTCTGTGGTGGAACCGTTGGTCAGGATCACGGCTTGCATGTTGTCGTGAAGCAGGCGGAGGATGGTGACAAACTTGTGAGGGCAGCCAAATTTGAGGAGGACACTCCATAATCGGTTGAGTGTCGAAGCCCTTTGTGAGGTCAAAGAAGGCCATGTACAGCGGTTGGTGCTGTTCCCTGCATTTCTCTTGTAATTGATGCGCGGTGAAGATCATGTCCATAATATCTGAAACACGGCAGCCAATTTACACACAGAAAACTCCCACCAACATCAATGTGAAAATGACCAGATAATCGGTTTTTTGTGATGTGCGATAAATATTGGACAGGACACTAGGGATAACTCCCCTGCTTTTCTTGGAAATAGTGCCATGGGGTCTTTTATGTCCACCTGAGAGAGCATCTCATCAGAAAGACGGCACCTCCAATAGTGCAGCACTCCCTCAGTACCGCACTGGAGTGTCAGCCTAGGTTTTGTGCTCAAGTCTCTGGAGTAGGGCTCGAACCCACGAACTTCTGAGTGAAAGTGCTGCCCCCTGAGCCACAGCTGACACCGCACAGAAAGGAAGAATTTAGGTGAACATTCTGGGAAGATTGATGCAGTGTGCTACTTAGAACATAAGAAATAAGAGCAGGAGTAGGCCATACGGCCCCTCGAGCCTGCTCCACCATTCAATAAGATCATGGCAGATCATCAACCTCAACTTCACTTTCCCGCCCGATCCCCATATCCCTTGATTCCCCTAGAATCCAAAAATCTATCTATCTCAGCCTTGAATATACTCAAAGACTTAGCATTCACAGCCCCCTGGGGCAGAGAATTCCAAAGATTCACAACCCTCTGAGTGAAGAAATTCCTCCTCATCTCAGTGTTAAATTGCCTACCCCTTATCCTGGGACTATGCCCCCTAGTTCTAGACACACAGGATCTGGAACATGGCTTGCATGTCGTCATGAAGCATGCAGAGGATGGTGACAAACTTTTGAGGGCAGTCGAATTTGCGAGGACACTCCATAATCCTTCACAGTTGATGGTGTCGAAGGGCTTTGTGAGGTCAAAGAAGGCTATGTACAGCGGTTGGTGCTGTTCCCTGCATTTCTCTTGTAGTTGACACGTGGTGAAGATCATGTCCATTGTGCCCCATAGTGGGTGGAATCTGCATTGCGACTCTGGGAGGAGCTCTTCAGCCACTGGGAGAAGGCAATTGAGGAGGATTCTTGTGATGACTTTCCCTGTGGCAGACAGCAGGGAGACTCCTCTGTAATTACCGCAATCGGCCTTGTCACCTTTCTTGAAGATGGTCACGATTACGGCATCTCTGAGATCCCCTGTCATGCTCTCCTCCTTCCAAATAAGAGAAATGAGTTCATGTATTCGCACCAGTAGTGCTTCTCCACCATGTTTTAGTGCCTCGGCAGGGATTCCATCTGCTCCTGAGGCCTTGTTGTTCTTCAGTTGTCAGATGGCCTTTTCAACCTCATGCCGGGCTGGGGTTGTGCTGAGGTGGTGGCAGGTAGCATGCTGCAGGATGGAGTTGAGGACACTCGCATCAAAGACAGAGTCTCGATTAAGTAGATCTTCGAAGTGCTCCTTCCAGCGGTTACTGACTGCCTCTCTGTCCTTGATGAGTAGCTCTCTATTCTTGGCCCGCAGTGGGGAGGACCTTGGGTGCTTGGGCCGTAGGTGGTCTTGACTGAGCTAAAGAATCCACGCACGTCGTGGTTGTCGGCTAGCTGCTGGATCTCCTGCGCTTTCTCCACCCACCATCTGTTCTTTAGGTCGTACGTTTTTTGTTGGACCTCGGCCTTCAGGCGACTGTAGAGCTGCTTTCTTGCTCTTGAGTTCTGTTGCTGTTTCTAGATCAGGAATGCCTTGCACTTGCGGCTTATTAGCTCCTGGATCTCCTGGTCATTCTTGTCGAACCAGTCTTGGTGTTTACTGGTCGAGTGACCGAGCGTCTCTTCACAGGTGCTGATTATGGAGGCCTTGAGTGCAGACCAGGTGCTGTGGGCACTCTGTGTCTCTGCATCACTGGGAGTCGTCAGGTTGTTTGTGAGGCGCAGGCTGAATAGGGCTTTCTTAGCGGGGTCTTTGAGTGCTCCAGCGTTGATTTTCCTGCGGCATTGCTTCTGTTGCCGTCACTGTTTTGGGGCTACATTGATGGAGATGACAGAGCGGATTAGGCGGTGGTCTGTCCAGCAGTCGTCAGCTCCTGTCATGGCGCGGGTGATGTGGACGTCCTTGTGGTCCCTCGCTTGGACGATGACGTAGTCCAGCAGATGCCAGTGCTTGGAGCGAGTGTGCTGCCATGAAGCCTTGTACTTGTCTCTCTGATGGAACAAGGTGTTGGTTATGACAAGGCCATGTTCTGAGCATTTTGACAGGAGGAGGGTACTGTTGGAGTTGGCTTTCCCTACCCCCTCTCTGCCGATCACACCTCCCCAGAGGTCTGCGTCCTTTCCAACTCTGGCGTTGAAGTCGCCAAGGAGGATCAGCTTGTCGCCCGTTGGGACTCGGGACAGGGATTGTTCGAGGCTGGAGTAGAATTCCTCTTTGGTCTCGTCTATGGCTTCCAGTGTTGGGGCGTACGGACTGATGACCGTAGCGCATTGGTTCCGGGCTAGGGTGAGCCGAAGAGTCATAAGGCGTTCGTTTATTCCACAAGGAGAGTCTCTCAGACGTTCAACTAGCTCATTTTTTATGGCGAAGACTACCCCATGGAGGCGGTGTTCTTCTTCAGGTTTGCCTTTCCAGAAGGAGGTGTAGCCACCACCTTGCTCCTTGAGCTGGCCTTCCCCTGCCCGCCGGGTCTCACTTAGAGCGGCGATGTCTATGTCAAAACGTCTGAGCTCCCGCGCAATGATAGCAGTACAGCATTCCGGTCTGTCGCTGTTGGGCTTGTCCATGAGGGTCCTGACGTTCCAGGTCCCGAACTTCATTTTAAAGGGTGGAAGATGGCTGTGTGTGAATTATTTTAACATGGGTTGGCCATTGCACACCAGCTACCACACGGGCTTGACAGAGCAAGGTCTTGGTCCAATGGCAAGGGGATCTAAGACGATTGAAGACCAGGCTCTGCTACATCGGCCTAGCACACACACACACAAACTGTCCTCCTCCCTCCTTTCCACAGGTCCTCTCTGCCTGGGTTTCATAGGCTGCAGTGTGGTCCTCCCGACCTCGATCCTGGTCCACGCTGCGACACTCCTGGGCCTCGACCTCGCTGCTGGGCTCGTCCTCGCTCCTGGGCCTCGTCCTCACTCCTGGGCCTCGACCTCGCTCCTGGGCCTCAACCTTGCTCCTGGGTCCCATCCTCGCTCCTGGGCCTCGTCCTCGCCCCTGGGCCCCGACCTCCTTATATTGTGTCTCCTTCCAGTGAGTGTGTCCTGCGGTGTGTCTCCTTCCAGTGAGTGTGTCTGTGTGTAATCATATGTAGTCCACTGTCCCTCTGGCCCACTGTACTGTGCTTTTTTTAAAAACTTTCTTTAGCACTAAATCGTAAAGACAATTGATTATTATTTTAAGTTATCAACTTCAACTATTTATATTTAAACAATCGACTTGGATTTTTGCCTGAATAATAAGTTGTCTCTTGACTGAGTGAGCCAACCTGTTCAGCTACTTGTCACGAGCTAACTGGTGCAGTTATACAATAGCAAAATACTGCGGATGCTGGATATCTGAAATAACAACAGAAAATGCTGGAAACACTCAACAGGGCCTATAAAAACAGGCTTTGAAGTGCGATTTTGCACTGAGTGCGATTTTCAACAGAGTGCTGAGAGTTGGGTGAGTCAGGGAGTCTTAACTGGTTGCTGAGAGTTGGGTGAGTCAGGGAGTCTTAACTGGTTGCTGAAATCAAACTTTTGTTTGTTCCACATTTACTGTGTACTGTTTACTGTTTAAAATCTAAATTTCCCAGTTTAAGCAGGGTTAAAAAGGGATAAACAAGTCCTACAACTCAGAGCAGCTGAAGGCAGTTAACAAGGGAAACTGGAGTAATCTGGTTAACCTGGTTCTCCTGTAGCTGGGCTCAGCTCAGCAAGTCTTTGTTTCAGGGCCTATAAAAACAGGCTTTGAAGTGCGATTTTGCACTGAGTGCGGTTTCAACAGGGTGCTGAGAGTTGGGTGAGTCAGGGAGTTAGGTGAGGCAAGGCCTCAGAGCTTCGGCGGGTGCTTCAGCGGCAGAGCGGGCCTACAAAGGTCTCCAGAGACCAGGTAAGGCTTACTTTACTGGTGGTATTGAACTAAGTTAATTTAAATTGATTAAAGGGGTAGGTCATGCCAGGAGAGCCCAGCCCCATGATGTGCTCCTCTTGCTCTATGTGGGAATTCAGGGACGCTGCCAGTGTCCCTGACCAAAACGTGTGCCAGAAATGCATCCAGCTGCAGCTACTAACGGGCCGTCTTGCTATAGAATCCCCTACCACTATTGCTCTCCCACTCTTTTTCCTCCCTTCCTGGGCAGCAGGAGCACCCCCAGTGCCAGGAAGTTGGCTGCTGCTGCCTTCCTCTGGTAAGTCATCCCCCTGCCAGTGTCCCTGACCAACATGTGTGCCAGAAATGCATCCAGCTGCAGCTACTAACGGGCCGTCTTGCGGCGCTGGAGCTGCGGGTGGATGGCTTGTGGAGCATTCACGATGCTGAGAGGGTCGCGAATTACTCATACAGTGAGTTGGTCACACCGCAGGGTAGGGCTGCACAGGCAGAAGGGACATGGGTGACCACCAGGCGGAACAATAGAAGCAGGCAGGTAGTGCAGGAGACCCCTGTGGCCATCCCCCTTTCAACCAGGTATACCGCTTTGGATACTGTTGAGGGGGATGACTTTCCAGAGGAAGGCAGCAGCAGCCAACTTCCTGGCACTGGGGGTGCTCCTGCTGCCCAGGAAGGGAGGAAAAAGAGTGGGAGAGCAATAGTGGTAGGGGATTCTATAGTAAGGGGAACAGATAGGCGTTTCTGTGGCCGTAGACGTGAATCCAGGATGGTTTGTTGCCTCCCTGGTGCCAGGGTCAAGGATGTCACTGAGCGGCTGCAGGGCATTCTGGAGGGGGAGGACGAACAGCCAGAGGTCGTGGTCCACATTGGTACCAACGACATAGGTAAAAAGAGGGATGAGGTCCTGCAGCAAGAATTTAGGGAGCTAGGTAGAAGATTAAAGAGCAGGACCTCAAAGGTTGTAATCTCTGGATTACTCCCGGTGCCACGTGCCAGTAGGTATAGGAATAGGAAGATAGAACAGATGAATGCGTGGCTAAAGAGTTGGTGCAGGAGGGAGGGCTTTAGTTTCCTGGATCACTGGGTCTGCTTCTGGGAAAGGCGGGACTTGTACAAGTCGGATGGTTTACACCTGAACCAGAGGGGGACCAATATCCTTGCGGGGAGGTTTGCTAGCACTGTTCGGGGGGTTTAAACTAACTTGGCAGGGGGATGGGATACAGAGTGGAGCTATAGTAGGGGGTGAATTACAGCCAAATACAGAGGAAAAAACAAGTCAGCTGGGAAGGCAGAGCAAATATGTGAAGGCAAAAGGGAATATGGCAAGGCTGGAAGGCATTTATTTTAATGCAAGGAGTCTTGCAAATAAGGTGGATGAACTGAAGTTGTTGTTGAACACATGGGAGTACGATATTGTTGCTATCACGGAGACATGGTTGAGGGAGGGTCAGGACTGGCAGCTCAATATTCCGGGGTATAGAATTTTCAGGCGAGACAGAGGGGGGTGTAAAAGGGGAGGGGGTGTTGCAATATTAATTAAGGAGTCAATTACTGCTGTAAGGAGGGATGATATATTAGCGGGTTCCTCTAATGAGGCCATATGGGTAGAACTTAAAAACAAAAAGGGGGCAAGCACTTTGCTGGGAGTGTACTATAGGCCCCCAAACAGTCAGGGGGAGATAGAGGAACAGATATGTAGGCAAATCTCAGAGAAGTGCGAAAATAATAGGGTAATAATAGTGGGGGATTTCAACTTCCCCAATATTAATTGGGATAGTCAGAGTGTGAAAGGCTTAGAGGGTGCAGAATTCTTAAAGTGCATCCAGGAGAGCTTTTTGAGCCAGCGTGTAGAAAGTCCTACAAGAGAGAGGGCGGTACTGGACCTAATTCTAGGGAATGTAGCCGGGCAAGTGGTGGAAGTGTCAGTAGGAGAGCATTTTGGCGGCAGTGACCATAATTCGGTGAGATTTGAAGTGGTCATGGAAAAAGACAAAGACGGCCCGGAAATAAGGGTTCTAAATTGGGGAAAGGCCGATTTTAATATGATAAGGCAGGATCTGGCCAAAGTGGACTGGGAGCAGCTACTTATTGGAAAATCCACATCAAAGCAGTGGGAGACTTTCAGAAGGGAAATAGAGAGAGTACAACGCCAACATGTTCCCGTAAAGGTCAAGGGTGGTACCAACAAGCAAAGGGAACCTTGGATGACAAGGGATCTACAAAAATGCATTAGGAAAAAAAGGGGGGCTTTTGGCAGTTACAAAAGACTAAAGACGGAGGAAGCCCTAGAGGAGTATAAAAAGTGCAGGGGCATATTAAAAAATAAATTAGGAGGGCGAGGAGGGGCCATGAAATAACACTGGCGAGCAAAATAAAGGAAAATCCTAAGATGTTTTATAAGCATATTAAGGGCAAGAGGATAACCAGGGAAAGGGTAGGGCCCATTAGGGACCAAAGTGGCAATCTGTGTGTAGAGCCAGATGATGTAGGCGGGGTTTTAAATGAATGTTTTGCATCTGTGTTCACTATGGAGGAAGACGATGTAGACATAGAAATCGGGCAAGGGGACTGTGATATACTTGAACATATTAGCATCGAGAGGGAGGAGGTACTAGCGGTTTTAGCAGGCCAAAAAGTGGATAAATCCTCAGGCCCGGACGAGATGTATCCCAGGCTGCTGTGTGAGGCAAAGGAGGAGATTGCAGGGGCTCTGACACAAATTTTCAGAACCTCTCTGGCCACAGGGGATGTACCAGAGGACTGGAGAACAGGTAACGTAGTACCATTATTCAAGAAGGGTAGCAGGGATAAACCAGGGAATTACAGGCCAGTGAGCCTAACATCTGTGGTAGGGAAATTATTGGAAAAAATTCTGAGGGACAAAATTAGTCTCCACTTGGAGAGGCAAGGATTAATCGGGGATAGTCAGCATGGCTTTGTCAAGGGTAAATCATGTCTGACCAATCTGATTGAATTTTTCGAGGGGGTGACAAGGTGTGTGGATGAGGGAAATGCTGTGGATGTGATATACATGGACTTCAGTAAGGCTTTTGACAAAGTCCCGCATAGGAGACTGGTCAAGAAGGTAAGAGCCCATGGGATTCATGGTGCCTTGGCACGTTGGATGCTAAACTGGCTGAGTGGCAGGAGGCAGAGGGTGATGGTCGAAGGTTGCTTTTGTGACTGGAAGCCTGTGTCCAGTGGGGTACCTCAGGGATCGGTGCTGGGACCCTTGCTGTTTGTGATCTACATAAATGATTTGGATGAGAATGTAAAAGGTATGATCAGTAAGTTCGCAGATGACACGAAAATTGGTGGGGTGGTAAATTGCGAGGAGGAAAGCCTCAGGCTACAGGACGATATAAACGGGTTGGTCAGATGGGCGGAAAAGTGGCAAATGGAATTTAACCCTGAAAAGTGCGAGGTGATGCATTTTGGACGGACAAATAAGGCAAGGGAATACACAATGAGTGGTAGGGCCCTCGGAAGCACAGAGGGTCAGAGGGACCTTGGTGTACATGTACATAGATCCCTGAAGGCAGCGGATCAGGTAGATAAGGTGGTTAAAAAGGCATATGGGATACTTGCCTTCATTAGCCGAGGCATAGAATATAAGAGCGGGGAGGTTATGATGGAGCTGTACAAAATGCTGGTAAGGCCACAGCTGGAGTACTGTGTGCAGTTCTGGTCGCCTCACTATAGGAAGGATGTGATTGCTTTGGAGAGGGTGCAGAGAAGATTCACCAGGATGTTACCTGGGATGGAGCGCCTCAGCTATGAAGAAAGACTAAACAGGCTGGGGTTGTTTTCCTTGGAGCAAAGAAGGCTGAGGGGGGACCTGATTGAGGTGTACAAAATGATGAGGGGCATAGATAGGGTAGATAAAGTGGAACATTTCCCCTTAGTAGGGGGGTCAATAACAAGGGGGCATAGATTCAAGGTAAGGGGCAGGAGGTTTAGAGGGGATTTGAGGAGGAACTTTTTCACCCAGAGGGTGGTTGGAGTCTGGAACTCACTGCCTGAAAGGGTGGTAGAGGCAGGAACCCTCACAACATTCAAGAAGCATTTGGATGAGCACTTGAAATGCCATTGCATACAAGGCTATGGACCAAATGCTGGAAAATGGGATTAGATTGGACAGGGCTTGATGGACGGCGCAGACACGATGGGCCGAAGGGCCTCTTTCTGTGCTGTATAACTCTATGACTCTATGAGGTCAGGCAGCATCCGTGGAGAGAGAAACAGAGTTAACGTTTCAGGTCGATGACCCTTTGTCAGAACTCTGACTCATCCATCACTCCTGTCCTCACTGACTATAGTAATCTGGGATGTAATGCTTCAGTTATCCACCAGATGGAGACAAATAATAAGGGATCATACTTACCAGTATTAAGGTAATGTCCTGACCTTACCACTCGGATATCACATTTGGCGACGAGGCTGAACAGATCTCATCTTGAAGAAGCAAAAAGAAAAGAAAAGCACTGAATCAAGGAATCATGGCTGCTATGGTAGGACAGCTCTCTGCTTTTGATGTTCAGATGCAGACCTGGAACGAATACTGTGAGTTGCTGGAGCATTTCTTTGTAGCAAATGATATAGTTGATGTCGGGAAAAGGAGAGCTATTTTGCTCACTTCCGTGGGAAGTCAGACGTATAGTTTAATGAGAAACTTATGCAGTCCTGAAAAGCCTGGAGACGTACCATTTGCTAACTTAGTGGACTTGCTGAAGGAACATTTCAATCCCAGACCGAGTGAGATTGTACAGCGTTTCAAATTTAATTCACGGAACAGGAACCCGGGAGAGACTGTATTGGATTATGTAGTAGTGTTGAGAAAACTGGCACATGATTGCAATTACGGGAAATGTTTGAAAGACATGCTGAGAGATAGGCTTGTTTGTGGGATAATGGATGCTCGAATGCAGAGGAGATTATTATCCACGGCTTACGTATGAAAAAGCGTTGGAACTTGCTCAAGCCATAGAGACAGCTAACCGAGATGTAAAAGAAATACAAGGTTCAGACTGGGCTGCGACAAAGCAAGTTGGAGGTCCGGTTGTGCACAAGTTAAATATGAGTCAGAAACCACAACGTGAGCATGTAAAGGCATGTTATAGATGCAGTGGAGATCACCTGGCGAGGGAATGCAGGTTTCTGGAGGAAATGTGCCACAAGTGTGGGAAAAAAGGACATATAAAACGTGCATGCCGAGCAAAAGCTACCCTGGAGGTATACAAACCTAAAGGGGGAGAAAAGCAAAACCTAGTAAGAGAAGTGAAAAAACAGGGAGCACATCACATCAGCGGAGAAGCTGAGAAAGAAGACGACATGTTCATATTGCATAGTATGGTAGAGGACATTCCAAAAGTGGATCCTATCACTTTGCAACTGATAGTAAATGACTCTAAGGTGAACTTTGAGGTGGATACCGGATGTGGCATAACCATAATGAACAGGGAGGAGTACTCAAAATTGTGGAACCGTGCAAAAGTTCCAGAGTTAAAGTCTTGCTCTATGCAGCTTAAAACATATACCGGTGAACGAGTGGCGACATTGAGTACAGCTACTGTAACTGTGAAACACAGGGACACCGTGGAACAGCTACCTGTAGTTGTAGTATTGGGTTCTGGACCAAACTTGTTAGGTCGGGGCTGGATACGAGAACTTAAATTAGATTGGGGAGCAATAAATCAACTAGAGGGAGGCAAACAATTGTCTTTGCAAGACGTGTTGATTGAACATGAGAACGTGTTCAAGGAAGAACTTGGAACATTTAATGGCCCCCCAGCTAAGATTTATGTCGACAAGGAGGCACTGCCAAGGTTGTTTAAACAGCGACCTGTGCCGTATGCCATGAAACCGAAGGTAGAGGCTGAGCTTGACCGTCTGTTGAGAGAGAACATTCTGGAACCCATGAAATGTTCAGAATGGGCAGCTCCCGCCTGTTTTAAAACCAGACAATTCGATAAGAATCTGTGGCGATTATAAATTGACAGTAAATAGGGTGTCTAAACTTGAACAGTATCCTATTCCCAAAACTGAGGATCTTTTTGCAAACCTGGCTGGAGGGAAGAAATTCACGAAGCTGGATATGAGTCATGCATACTTGCAGATTACACTAGATGAGGAATCCAAGAAGTATGTAACCATAAATACACACAAGGGTTTGTTTACCTATAACCGTTTACCATTCGGTGTCTCATCTAGTCCAGCTATCTTCCAGAGGACTATCGAGGGTGTACTGCAAGGGATTCCACATGTTTCAATCTATCTGTATGATATTCTGGTGATGGGAAGAACCGACCAGGAGCATCTGAGCACTCTGAGAGAGGTACTACAAAGATTGGATAAGGCTGGGTTATGGCTCAAGAGGAGTAAATGCACTTTCCTGGGGAATGAGGCTGTGTTCCTGGGAATAGAGTGGATGCCACCGGGCTCCATCCAATCAAGGAGAAGGTACAAGCACTGCAGGAGGCCCCAGCTCCTACAAATGTGACTGAGTTTTAAGCTTACCTGGGACTGCTAAACTATTATAACAGGTTTTTACCAAACTTGTCAACTGTGTTAGCACCTCTTCACAAACTACTGCGCAAGGAGACACAGTGGCAGTGGGAAGAGGAACAGAGGATTTCATTTGAACAGTCCAAGAAACTGATACTGTCCTCAGATGTGTTGGTTCACTACAATGCAGAGAAAGACATCATTCTCTCTTGTGACGCTTCACCTTATGGGGTGGGGGCAGTTCTTTCACACAGCTTGGAAGATGGAACAGAAAGACCGATAGGGTTTATGTCTCGAACTCTGACCCCAGCGGAAAAAAACTATTCCCAGTTAGATAAAGAGGGATTAGCAGTAATGTTTGGGTTACAGAGGTTTCACAAGTACATATGTGGCAGGAAATTCACCATATGCACCGATCATAAACCTCTTCTATCTCTTCTTAATGAAATGAAAGCAGTACCACAGATGGTGTCACCCCGGATCCAGAGGTGGGCAGTGACGTTAAGGGCATATGAGTATGTCATGGTTTACAAGGCGGGCAAGTACCATGGGAACGCAGATGCCTTGAGCCGTCTTTCACTACCAGGTACACCTATCCGTGCAACTCCAGAGGACAGAGTTTTGATGTTGGAAGACACGGACACAGCAATTGTGACCGCGGAACAAGTAAGGACTTGGACTGGTAAAGATCCAGTACTGTCTAGAGTCCGAGAATATGTGATGTTGGCCACAACATCCGGGAGGGACTGATTTCATACCTTACAGTGTCAGGAAGACAGAGCTGAGTGTGCAGGATGGTTGTGTGTTGTGGGGAGCTCGAGTGATTATTCCACAGCCAGCACAACAGTCTATCCTAGTGCAACTACATCAGTGTCATCCTGGAGTTTCGCGTATGAAAGCCTTGGCAAGGAGTTACTTGTGGTGGCCAAAGCTAGATGAGGAAATAGAAAATCTTGTCAAGACATGCAGCACTTGTCAAGTACACAGGAAGGCACCAGCAGCGGCTCCACTCCACCCCTGGGAGTGGCTGGATAAAGCATGGAGAAGATTACATGTAGATTATGCGGGTCCATTCATGGGAAAGCTGTTCCTCATAATCATTGATGTACATTCCAAATGGATGGATGTGTATCCTGTAAATTCTGCTTCATCTACTGTTACTATAGACTGCCTGCGTAGGAGTTTTAGTAATCAAGGGATACCGGAGATCGTAGTAAGTGACAATGCCACGTGTTTTGTGAGTACAGAAACAAAAGAGTTCATGAGAAACAATGGCATAGTGCACGTGACTTCAGCTCCATATCAAACGTCTTCAAATGGACTTGCGGAGAGAGCCGTACAAACATTTAAGGAGATGATGAAAAAAAGTGCAGAAGGGAGTTTGGCAGCAAAGGTGTCAGGAGTTCCAGTTCCAGGGAGCAGCGAGGCGAGGAGGAGTCCGGTATAAAAACCGGAGAGAGCACCGAGGCCCGACCAGTTCCAGGGAGCAGCGAGGTGAGGAGGAGCCCGGTATAAAAACCGGAGAGAGCACCGAGGCCCGACCAGTTCCAGGGAGCAGCGAGGCGAGGAGGAGCCCGGTATAAAAACCAGAGAGAGCACCGAGGCCCGACCAGTTCCAGGGAGCAGCGAGGCGAGGAGGAGCCCGGTATAAAAACCGGAGAGAGCACCGAGGCCCGACCAGTTCCAGGGAGCAGCGAGGTGAGGAGGAGCCCGGTATAAAAACCGGCGCGAGCACCGAGGCCCGACCAGTTCCAGGGAGCAGTGAGGCGCACCAACTCAGCAGCGGGGAGAGAGGTAAAAAGTAATCAGAGTGTGACGTCACCAGGGAGCAGGTAAGTGATTGGTTGATGAGTATTTCTCTTTTTTAAACTTTAACTCTGTAGTTTATAGTTACTAGGGTCTTTTCTGGTATAGCAGGGACTGTTGGTAGACTATACAAGCGCCTTAGAGATATCTTTAATTGGTGATAGTAAATTAATTTAAATTAATTAAAGGGAAGGTCATGCCAGGAGAGCCCAGCCCCGTGATATGCTCCTCTTGCTCTATGTGGGAATTCAGGGACACTGCCGGTGCCCCTGATGACCACGTGTGCCAGAGATGCATCCATCTGCAGCTACTAGCAGACCGCATTGAGGCACTGGAGCTGCGGGTGGATGGGTTGTTGAGCATTCACGATGCTGAGAGGGTCGTGGATAACACGTTTAGTGAGTTGGTCACACCGCAGGGTAGGGCTGCACAGGAAGAAAGGAAATGGGTGACCACCAGGCGGAGCAATAGAAGCAGGCAGGTAGTGCAGGAGACCCCTGTGACCATTCCCCTCTCAAACAGGTATACCGCTTTGGATACTGTTGAGGGGGATGACTCACCAGGGGAAGGCAGCAGCAGCCAACTTCCTGGCACTGGGGGTGCTCCTGCTGCCCAGGAAGGGAGGAAAAAGAGTGGGAGAGCAATAGTGGTAGGGGATTCTATAGTAAGGGGAACAGATAGGCGTTTCTGTGGCCGTAGACGTGAATCCAGGATGGTTTGTTGCCTCCCTGGTGCCAGGGTCAAGGATGTCACTGAGCGGCTGCAGGGCATTCTGGAGGGGGAGGGTGAACAGCCAGAGGTCGTGGTCCACATTGGTACCAACGACATAGGTAAAAAGAGGGATGAGGTCCTGCAGCAAGAATTTAAGGAGCTAGGTGGAAGATTTAAGAGCAGGACCTCAAAGGTTGTAATCTCTGGATTACTCCCGGTGCCACGTGCTAGTGAGTATAGGAATAGGAAGATAGAACAGATGAATGCGTGGCTAAAGGGATGGTGCAGGAGGGAGGGCTTTAGTTTCCTGGATCACTGGGTCTGCTTCTGGGAAGGGTGGGACTTGTACAAGTTGGACGGTCTACACCTGAACCAGAGGGGGACCAATATCCTTGCGGGGAGGTTTGCTAGCACTGTTGGGGGGGTGTTTAAACTAACTTGGCAGGGGGATGGGATACAGAGTGGAACTATAGTAGGGGGTGATTTACAGCCAAATACGGAGGAAAAAACAAGTCAGCTGGGAAGGCAGAGCAAATATGTGAAGGCAAAAGGGAATATGGCAAGGCTGGAAGGCATTTATTTTAATGCAAGGAGTCTTGCAAATAAGGTGGATGAACTGAAGTTGTTGCTGAACACATGGGAGTACGATATTGTTGCTATCACGGAGACATGGTTGAGGGAGGGTCAGGACTGGCAGCTCAATATTCCGGGGTATAGAATCTTCAGGCGAGACAGAGGGGGGTGTAAAAGGGGAGGGGGTGTTGCAATATTAATTAAGGAATCAATTACTGCTGTAAGGAGGGATGATATATTAGCGGGTTCCTCTAATGAGGCCATATGGGTAGAACTTAAAAACAAAAAGGGGGCAAGCACTTTGCTGGGAGTGTACTATAGGCCCCCGAACAGTCAGGGGGAGATAGAGGAACAGATATGTAGGCAAATCTCAGAGAAGTGCGAAAATAATAGGGTAATAATAGTGGGGGATTTCAACTTCCCCAATATTAATTGGGATAGTCAGAGTGTGAAAGGCTTAGAGGGTGCAGAATTCTTAAAGTGCATCCAGGAGAGCTTTTTGAGCCAACATGTAGAAAGTCCTACAAGAGAGGGGGAGTTACTGGACCTAATTCTAGGGAATGTAGCCGGGCAAGCGGTGGAAGTGTCAGTAGGAGAGCATTTTGGCGACAGCGACCATAATTCAGTGAGATTTAAGGTGGTCATGGAAAAAGACAAAGACGGCCCGGAAATAAGGGTTCTAAATTGGGGAAAGGCCGATTTTAATATGATAAGGCAGTATCTGGCCAAAGTGGACTGGGAGCAGCTACTTATAGGAAAATCCACATCAAAGCAGTGGGAGACTTTCAGAAGGGAAATAGAGAGAGTACAACGCCAACATGTTCCTGTAAAGGTCAAGGGTGGGACCAACAAGCAAAGGGAACCTTGGATGGCAAGGGATATACAAAAATGCATTAGGAAAAAAAGGGGGGCTTTTGGCATTTACAAAAGACTAAAGATGGAGGAAGCCCTAGAGGAGTATAAAAAGTGCAGGGGCATATTTAGAAAATAAATTAGGAGGGCGAGGAGGGGCCATGAAATAACACTGGCGAGCAAAATAAAGGAAAATCCTAAGATGTTATATAAGTATATTAAGGGCAAGAGGATAACCAGGGAAAGGGTAGGGCCCATTAGGGACTAAAGTGGCAATCTGTGTGTAGAGCCAGATGATGTAGGCGGGGTTTTAAATGAATTTTTTGCATCTGTGTTCACTATGGAGAAAGACGATGTAGACATAGAAATCGGGCAAGGGGACTGTGACATACTTGAACATATTAGCATCGAGAGGGAGGAGGTACTAGCGATTTTAGCAGGCCAAAAAGTGGATAAATCCCCAGGCCCGGACGAGATGTATCCCAGGCTGTTGTGTGAGGCAAAGGAGGAGATTGCAGGGGTTCTGACACAAATTTTCAGAACCTCTCTGGCCACAGGGGATGTACCAGAGGACTGGAGAACAGCTAACGTAGTACCATTATTCAAGAAGGGTAGCAGGGATAAACCAGGGAATTACAGGCCAGTGAGCCTAACATCTGTGGTAGGGAAATTATTGGAAAAAATTCTGAGGGACAAAATTAGTCTCCACTTGGAGAGGCAAGGATTAATCGGGGATAGTCAGCATGGCTTTGTCAAGGGTAAATCATGTCTGACCAATCTGATTGAATTTTTCGAGGGGGTGACTAGGTGTGTGGATGAGGGAAATGCTGTGGATGTGGTTTACATGGATTTCAGTAAAGCTTTTGACAAAGTCCCGCATAGGAGACTGCTCAAGAAGGTAAGAGCCCATGGGATCCAAGGTGCCTTGGCGCGTTGGATCCTAAACTGGCTGAGTGGCAGGAGGCAGAGGGTGATGGTCGAAGGTTGCTTTTGTGACTGGAAGCCTGTGTCCAGTGGGGTACCTCAGGGATCGGTGCTGGGACCCTTGCTGTTTGTGATCTACATAAATGATTTGGATGAGAATGTAAAAGGTATGATCAGTAAGTTTGCAGATGACACGAAAATTGGTGGGGTGGTAAATTGCGAGGAGGAAAGCCTCAGGCTACAGGACGATATAAACGGGTTGGTCAGATGGGCGGAAAAGTGGCAAATGGAATTTAACCCTGAAAAGTGCGAGGTGATGCATTTTGGACGGACAAATAAGGCAAGGGAATACACAATGAGTGGTAGGACCCTAGGAAGTACAGAGGGTCAGAGGGACCTTGGTGTACATGTACATAGATCCCTGAAGGCAGCGGAACAGGTAGATAAGGTGGTTAAAAAGGCATATGGGATACTTGCCTTCATTAGCCGAGGCATAGAATATAAGAGCAGGGAGGTTATGATGGAGCTGTACAAAACGCTGGTGAGGCCACAGCTGGAGTACTGTGTGCAGTTCTGGTCGCCTCACTATAGGAAGGATGTGATTGCTTTGGAGAGGGTGCAGAGAAGATTCACCAGGATGTTACCTGGGATGGAGCGCCTCAGCTATGAAGAAAGACTAAACAGGCTGGGGTTGTTTTCCTTGGAGCAAAGAAGGCTGAGGGGGGACCTGATTGAGGTGTACAAAATGATGAGGGGCATAGATAGGGTAGATAAAGAGGAACGTTTCCCCTTAGTAGGGGGGTCAATAACAAGGGGGCATAGATTCAAGGTAAGGGGCAGGAGGTTTGGAGGGGATTTGAGGAGGAACTTTTTCACCCAGAGGGTGGTTGGAGTCTGGAACTCACTGCCTGAAAGGGTGGTAGAGGCAGGAACCCTCATAACATTCAAAAAGCATTTGGGTGAGCACTTGAAATGCCATTGCATACAAGGCTATCGACCAAATGCTGGAAAATGGGATTAGACTGGACAGGGATTGATGGTCGGCGCAGACACGATGGGCCGAAGGGCCTCTTTCTGTGCTGTATAACTCTATGACTATGACTCTATGAGTTCTGTTCAGCTACAGAATAACACCTCAATCTACCACAGGACTCTCTCCTGCTGAGTTGTTGTTAGGACGTCGACTACGCTCCATTCTTGACCTGGTTCACCCAGATCTAAAAAGGAAGGTGGAAAACTGACAAATCAAACAAAAGGAGAACCATGACAAAAGGACAAAGAGCCGCAGTTTTGGAGAAGAAGATGCGGTCCTTACCAGGAATTTCAGTTATGGTCCAAAATGGATTCCTGGCGTCATAGACTCAATGACCGGTCCAGTTTCATATACGGTCAGGGTGGGAACTGGTCAGGTAGTACGCAGACATGTGGATCAGATACTGACCAGACAAAGGGAAATCAAACTGGAGATTCCAGAGGAAATGTTGGAGGACAAGTTGGTCCCCAGTTATCCAAATGCATTGGTGGTACCAACACCATAAACAGAGCCAGTTATACCTGGACCCCTTCATCATGAGGAAACCATCATAGCAGAGTCAGATACTCTGAGTACTGCTCAGGAGCAGCAGGTGGCTATACCATAACCAAGCAGGGACTTGACTGCAAGATGTTCATCAAGGTCTCGCAAGCTGCCAGGGAGATTGATCATGACCTGCTAGATTCGTTCAGTATGGGCTATCGTTAAAGGAGTTTCCTTATGGACTTTTTAAGAATGTTGTTAAGAAATTATTGTAAACATAAGAGCGGGGGGGATATAGTAATCTGGGATGCAATGCATAAGTTATCCACCAGATGGAGACAAATATTAAGGGATCATATTTATCAGTATTATGGTAATTTCCTGACCTTACCACTCGGATATCACACTGACCTTAAACACTTTCATCATTAAAGATCTAGTTGTCATATGAGAATGATTACAAAGTGCTACTGATGTGGAATCTCACTGAAAATTCCAGCTGCTCTCACGTTTCTGCTTCCAGGGCTTTGATCCCCAAGTGACCTTTTGACTCTGTCTGTGACATTTATTACATAGAATTTCCAGCACAGAAACAGGCCAACTAGTCCGTGCTGGAGTTACACTCCACAGGAGCCTCCTCCCACCCCTCTTCATCTAACTCTATCTGCATATCCTTCTATTCCTCTCTCCCTCATGTGTTTATCTACCTTTCCTCTAAATGCATCTCTGCTGTTCATCTCAACCACTCCCTGTGGTAGCGAGTTCCACATTCTCACCACTCTCTGGGTAAAGAAGTTCCTCCTGAATTCCCTACTGGATTTATTGGTGACTCTTGTATATTTATGGCCTTTTTATTATAACATTTATTTATTTATCTATATATATAAAACAGTATGTCTCTCTGTCTGTCTGTCTCTCTGTCTCTCTGTCTGTCTCTCTGTCTGTCTGTCTGGCTATACAATCAAAAGTTATAGAGCGTACCTACACATATGTTATATCAAAAGAAAGCTCATCATTAGGGGACTCTCGTAGACATATTTACTTTTTCGTCACACAAAAATTGTTAGGACAATATACAAAAAAGGTTCAAAAATCCTACCTGTCATTAGCGTTGACTGACGTGCTGCTTGACCAATCCTACAGTTCACTCACCTGATGGTTGACCAATCAGTGCGTCACGGGCGGGTCCTAATCCTCCAGTCTCCCTAAACTTTGCCGCCATCTTTTCCATCCCCACAGGGACACCAGCACCAAAACAAACCCCCACATTTCGGCTCCCGTTCTCGCTCCCGCCCCGCTGGAGCGACAGGTAAGTTGGGCTCACTCGGGCCATGCCTCGTAACCGCTCGGCCCGACACACACAGCAGTCGGGGGAGCGGCAGCGGCCAGCCGTCAGCCGCGCGATCCGCGGGGGAGCTCAGCTCAGGTCCGTCTCAGCCCGACAGCCCGGCCGCGCCTCAACCACTAGGCC
Organism: Somniosus microcephalus; assembly: GCF_052327205.1. NCBI lineage: Eukaryota > Metazoa > Chordata > Chondrichthyes > Squaliformes > Somniosidae > Somniosus > Somniosus microcephalus. The sequence goes on from NC_140997.1 coordinate 104,000,138, forward strand.
CCGCACGGCCGCTATCATAACGGCACCGGGCCTCAGGCGCTAGGCAGGGAGAGGGGAAGGAGGGGGAGGGGAGGGAGGGAGAGGACAGCACAGGGAGACGAGGAGAGGGACAGAGAGGGGGGACAGACAGGGGCACGGAGACCGCGCGGCCCAAAATTGCCCTGGCAACGCCGGGCTCCCCTGCTAGTATCAGAATAAATCAGCTACCTGCTTGTGCATTGTTTCAATCTATTTCTTTATTGGAATCTTTCCACCCTCACTTTTTACTGTAGAATGGAGTTTCCCATCCAAGAAGTACAATCTATACCAACTAACGGGCATCCTGTTGATGGGAACATTGAGCATTGTTGAAACGCCAATTAGTTCTCCTTGTATTCCAATGGGAAAACTGCTAGATTAGAAGAACTCTCAAGACTGGATTATGTTTTATGGGCACACACCCTTGTTAGTCAGTGTTGCTGCTGATCCATTATTGGATTAGTGGCTTTATGTACCAATATAAGACAATCGGTGGCTAAATTTGCATGTAGTTAGCCAGGTGTTGTGACTTAGTTTGATGAGAGCTGATTAGATTTATCATGAAATATGGCAACTGCAATAGTTTGAGTAAGTTTTTTTTTTAAGTGTTTGGCGGCGGGGTGGATTTTTCTTAAGGGCATGATTGCCACCGGAATTGGGTCAGGGCAGGAGTTTTGCCTACCATTCTGACTCCACCGTCACCCCGAGCCATTTAGCTGGGTCAGGTTCAATTTAGTTTTCAGCGTGGACTCCTGGCGTATTATCTCTGGTCTTGAGTGGGAATGGGACATGACCTGCTTGCTGCCTTGGCACCTGCACTGGGCATATTCACGGGAGTGGGGGGGGCGAGGGGGTAGCGGGTTAGAAGCCCCCTCAATAATCCGGCTTGAAATATCTGAATTGGCTCCAGCAGCCAAAGAACAGGCAAGTGGTAGGATTGGTAGAAACATAGAAACATAGAAGATAGGAGCAGGAGTAGGCCATTCGGCCCCTCGAGCCTGCTCCGCCATTCAACGCGATCATGGCTGATCATCCAAATTCAGTACCCGGTCCCTGATTTCTCCCCATACCCCTTGATCCCTTTAGCCTTGAGAAATATATACAACTCCTTCTTGAATATATTTAATGTATTGGCCTCTACTGCCTTCTGTGGTAGAGAATTCCACAGGTTCACCACTCTCTGGGTGAAGAAATTCCTCCTCATTTCTGTCCTAAATGGCCTACCCCTTATCCTTAGACTGTGACCCCTGGTTCTGGACTCCCCGACCATCGGGAACATCCTTCCAGCATCTAGTCTGTATAGTCCTGTTAGAATTTTGTAAGTTTGAATGAGATCCCCTCTCATTCTTCTAAACTCCAGCGAGTATAAGCCCAATCGATCCACTCTCTCCTCATACGTCATTCCTGCCATCCCAGGTATCAGCCTGGTGAATCTTTGCTGAACTCCTTCCATGGCAAGAACATCCTTCCTCAGATAAGGTGACCAAAACTGCACACAATACTCAAGATGTGGTCTCACCAAGGCCCTGTACAACTGCAGCAAGACATCCTTGTTCCTGTACTCAAACCCTCTCGCTACGAAGGCCAGCATACCATTCGCCTTCTTAACCGTCTGCTGCACCTGCATGCTTACCTTCAGCGACTGGCGCTCAAGGACACCCAGGTCTCGTTGCACTTCCCCTTCTCCCAATCTATTGCCATTCAGATAATAATCTGCCTTCCTGTTTTTGCCACCAAAGTGGATATCCTCACATTTATCCACGTTATATTGCATCTGCCATGCTTCTGCCTAATCACCCAACCTATCCAAATCATCCTGGTGTTCTCGGCATCCTCCTCACAGCACACACGCCCATCCAGCTTTGTGTCGTCTGCAAATTTGGAGATATTACATCTAGTTCCCTCGTCTAGATCATTAATATATATTGTGAATAGCTGGGGTCCAAGGACCGATCCCTGCGGTACCCCACTAGTCACTGCCTGCCACTCGGAAAAAGACTCGTTTATTCCAACTCTTTGCTTTCTGTCTGCCAACCAGTTCTCTATCCAAGTCAGTACCTTGCCCCCAATCCCATGTGCCTTAACTTTACACACTAATCTCTTATGCGGGACCTTATCGAAAGCCTTCTGAAAGTCCAACTACACCACATCCACTGGTTCTCCCTTATCTATTTTACCAGTTACAACCTCAAAAAATTCCAGTAGATTAGTCAAGCACGATTTACCCTTTGTAAATCCATGTTGACTTTGTCTGATCCTGTCACTGTTTTCCAAGTGCTCTGCTATTACATCTTTTATAATGGACTCCAGCATGTTCCCCACTACCGATGTCAGGCTTACATCGTAATTCCCCGTTTTCTCTCTACCACCTTTTTTGAATAGTGGGGTAACATTAGTTACCCTCCAATCCATGGGTACTGTTCCAGATTCCATCGAATGTTGGAAGATGATCAGCAATGCATCTACTATTTCTAGGGCCACTTCCTTAAGTACTCTAGGATGTAGATTATCAGGCCCTGGGGATTTATCGGCCTTCAATCCTATCAATTTCCTTAACACCATTTCCCTACAATTACTGATTTATTTCAGTTCCTCCCTTTCATCAGAACCTATGTTCCCCGACATCTCTGGGAGGTTATTTGTGTCCTCCTTTGTGAAGACAGACCAATATATATATTTAATTGGTCTGCCATTTCTTTGTTCCCCATTATAAATTCCCCTGATTCTGACTGCAAGGGACCTACGCTTGACTTCACCAATCTTTTTCTCTTCACATATCTATAAAAGCTTTTACAGTCAGTTTTTATGTTCCCTGCAAGCTTACTCTCATACTCTATTTTCCCCTTCTTAATTAATCCCTTTGTCCTCCTTTGTTGAATCCTAAACTGCTCCCAATCCACAGGTTTACTGCTTTTTCTGGCCAATTTATATGTCCTCTCCTTGGATCTTATGCTATCCCTAATTTCCCTTGTTAGCCACAGTTGAGTCACCTTTTTTGTTTTATTTTTATGCCAAACTGGGATGAACAAATTCTGTAGTTCATCCATGCGGTCTTTGAATGTTTGCCATTGCCTATCCACCGTCAACCCTTTGAGTGACATTCCCCAATCAATCGTACCCAACGCGCGCCTCAGACCATCGTAGTTTCCTTTATTTAAATTCAGGACCATAGTCTCTGAGTCAACAACTTCATTCTCCATCTTAATGAAGAATTCTATCATATTATGATCGCTCCGACTCAAGGGGCCTTGTACAACAAGATTGTTAATTAATCCTTTCTCGTTACATAATACCCAGTCTAAGTAGGCCTGATTTCTGGTAGGTTCCTCGACATATTGGCCCAGGAAACCATCCCTTAAACACTCCAGGAATTCCTCCTACACAATAGTGTTACGAATTTGGTTAGCCCAATTTATATGTAGATTAAAGTCACCCATGATGACTCCTGTGCCCTTATTGCACGCTTCTCTAATTTCCCTTTTAATGCCATCCCCAACCTCCGCATTACTGTTTGGAGGTCTATATACCACTCCCACTAACGTTTTCTGCCCCTTGGTATTTCTCAGTTCTACCCATACAGATTCCACATTATCAGAGCTAATATCTGTTAGATCCGTGTGTTAATGGAGACACGGAATGCAGGAGTTGATTTAACAAGTGTTTACTGAACAAAGTCTGGAGGTGAACTAACTACACAAGACGCTACACAAGCTTATATACCTGAGTGGTCACTACTGGTACTACAGTATACAGGGGCTTCAAAAACATAGTTCCTCTTAAAGGTACATACACTACAATTCCTCCCCTTTTAGATAAATAGTACATAACATTTTAAGTAATCATTAAATAACATTTTTACAAGAACAATAATATACACATTTGCTGAAGTTAATCAATTCCAAATTCAATCTCTCTGGAGGCTTCCTGACTCGGTCCGGATAACGCCTCGGTGGTGTAGTAGGTTCTTTTGGCAAGGTCGATTCGGCTTCAATGCCAGTGTCGGGTTCATCTGGTTCCAGTATCACCGGATCGGAGGTAGATACTATGGGTATCTCTGCTTCATCACTAGGTGTATAGAGTTATGGTGTAGGTTGTCCTTTTTCGGATGACTCTATGATCTGGTCAGCATGGCACCTTATTATGCTTTCTCCAATGTCCACGGTATACATCAGCGGTCCTAGTCATGTGCAAACAGTTCCAGGCTGCCATTTCTTGGTACGGTAGTCCCGGGCCAAAACTGGTTGACCTAGCTGGAAGGTTCTAGTTGGCCTTTCATTCATGCTTTGAAATTGCCGGTTCTCTACGTCCCTTCTGACGTTTGGCTTGACCAAATCCAGCCGGCATCTTAGGCTTCTATTGAAAAACATCATGGCGGGGGTTTGGTTTGTAACCACATGTGTTGCATTCCTGTACGCAAACAAGAAGTTATCTACCTTATGTTGTAGATTTATGTCTTCATTACCCATGGCCTTTATGGCCTTCTTGAAGGTCTGGACAAACCTTTCAGCCAATCCATTGGTGGTGGGATGGTATGGGGCGGACGTGTAGTGCTTAACCCCATTGTTTTTTAAGAACTTCCTGAATTCTTCGGATACAAATTGCGGTCCATTATCAGAACAGATCTGTTCAGGCAGCCCATTCCTGGCGAATATGGTCCTTAATACTGTAATGGTTTTTTCCGTGGTGGTGGAGGACATCTTTATTACCTCCGGCCACTTGGAGTGTGCATCCACCGCGATTAAGAACATTGAGTCCATAAATGGACCAGCAAAGTCGATATGTACCCTTTGCCATGGAGATGAGGGCCACTCCCATGGATGTAGAGGGGCTTGTGATGGGGCGTTTTGGACCTTCTGGCATCCTAGACAGCTCTTGGTCATTTCTTCGATGTCTCCATCGATACCTGGCCACCACACAAATGCTCTGGCTAAGTTCCTCATTTTCACTCCACCCAGATGCCCCTCGTGAAGCTCCTTTAGCACTCTATCCTTGAGTTTGGGTGGAATCACCACTCTGGATCCACACATCAAGATTCCTCGGCACACTGACAGCTGTTCTCTTCTTTGCGAGAATGCTGGCAACAGTGGTTCGCCATGTGCTGGCCATCCCTTCACCGTTAAATCGTAGACTCATGAGAGAGTCGGGTCATTTCGCGTTTCCTTTTCAATGGTAGAATTTGTCACCGGTAGACATTCCACTATGGTTGAGTGGAACATCCCCACTGGGTCCACTGTAGGCGCCTCTTCCACTGTTGGCAACGGTAGGCGCGATAACCCGTCAGCATTCCCATGCTGTTTTGTTCCTTTGTATTCTATGTCATATTGGTGTGCCCCTAGGAAAAGGGACCACCTCTGTAGCCTTTGCGCTGTCATAATGGGAACGCCCTTTTTAGGGTTGAATATGGAGACGAGGGGTTGATGGTCAGTCAACAAGGTAAATTTTTGTCCGTGTAGGTAATGGTTGAATTTCTTCACCCCCCACACCAGGCTGAGTGCCTCCCTGTCGATCTGGGCATAGTTACGCTCAGCTGAGTTCAATGAGCGTGACGCAAAAGCTATCGGCCGCTCCGAGCCATCAGGGAATCTATGCGATAATACCGCTCCCACGCCGTAAGGGGATGCATCGCACGCCAGTCTGATTGGCAGTGATGGGTTGTAATGAGCCAACACTTCCCTGGACGTGATCAAGCCTTTGCATTTATGGAAGGCACGTTTACAGTCTTCGCTCCATTTCCAAACTACTCCCGTTTGTAGCAGCGCGTTAAGAGGGTGCAGAACCATCGACAAGTTTGGTAAAAATTTATGATGGTAATTTACTAATCCCAGGAACGACCTTAATTGTGAGACATTTTCAGGCGCTGGGGCCTTTACGACCGCTTCAATTTTTTCAGGTGACTTATGCAACCCTTCTTCGTTAATGACATGGCCACAATATGATATTTGTTTCTGGAAAAATTCGCACTTGGGGCGATTTGCTCGTAGGCCCCGTTCTCTCAGCCTCATGAGCACCTGCTCCAAGTTGGCAAGGTGCTCGTTGTCGTTTTCTCCTGTTACAAGGATGTCGTCTAGGTAGCATTGAGTCCCCAGAATCCCTTGCAGGACTTGCTCCATAGCTCTTTGCCAGATAGCCGGAGCTGATGCCACTCCGAAAACCTGTCAATTGTACTGGTACAGGCCTTTGTGTGTGTTTATCGTGAGATACTTTTTAGAGGCCTCCTCAACCTCCATCTGTAGATATGCCTGTGCTAAGTCAATTTTGGTGAAACGTTTCCCTCTGGATAGTGAGGCGAAAATATCTTCTATCCTCGGAAGAGGATACTGTACCGTGTGAAGAACCGGGTTTACAGTCACCTTGAAGTCCCCACAGATGCAAACTTTTCTCTGTTCTTCAGATTTATCATTATTCAACATTTTCTTCATGACCAGGACGATGGGTGTTGCCCACTCGCTCCAATCTACCTTGGATAACATGCCTGCTTTTTCCAAATTCTCCAGCTCTGCCTCGATGGCTGGACGAATTGCGTATGGCACCGGCCTTGCCTTAAAAAACTTGGGAATTGCCGCATCTTCCACTTTTATTGAGGCGGTGGCGCCTTTCAGGGTTCCTAGTTCCTGTTGAAACAGTTCTTTGGCATTAGCCAAGATTTCTTTTAATTGTCCAGGTATGATGTCATCATCGTTTTTTTTCTTACTGGTCACCGTCAGTGCCTGAATGGAGTGCCAGTCTAAACGTATCTTTCTGATCCATTCACGTCCCAACAACGGTGGACCACCATCTTGCAGAACGTATAAATACAACTTCTGTATTTCCTTGCCGTTGTATACAACAGGCACCCTTATTTTCCCTCTGGGGTATACTTTCTGCCCCGTATATGTCTTCAAGACAATGGATGTGTCTTTCAAAGGTATATGCGGAAATAGCCGCTCGTAATCCCGTCGACTCATGACGGTCAGAGCTGATGCTGTATCTAGCTCCATTTTGACTGGGGACCCTGCTATCGTGAGGGTAACCCAAATGGTCTGGTAATCTTCTTTGGCAATTACATTATGTAATTTGAGACAGCTTAGTCTCTTGTTTCCGGAGTCGCTATCGCTCTTCTGGTCTTCGGAGCTACTGTCCGTCATCATTTGTACCTTTCTGCACTTTTCCTTATTGACCTTTTTACTGTCAGTGGATTTCTTTCCAGATCTGCATACACGTGCAATGTGTCCCATCTTTCCGCATTGCCTGCATGCTTTGTCCTTGAACCAGCAGTCCTTCTGGTCATGGGTGGATCTGCCGCAGCGGTAACATCTCTCGAAGCCCCGTGTCATTTCATGGGTGCCGAAGTCCTGTGGCTTTTGCTGTATCTCTGCAGCTCCTCTTGCTGCTGCTTCGTATGATACAGCCACACTGAAAGCCTTGTCCAGTGTCAAATCTTACTCAGAAAGTAGTCTTTTCTGTGTTCCTTCGCTTAGGAGACCGCAGACAAATTTGTCTCGTAGAGAATCTGCCAGTCTTGCCCTGAATTGGCAGTGCTTTGACAGCTTTCGTAATTTGGTGAGGTAATCAGCGTTACTTTCATTCTTGTGCTGATTCCTCCTGAAGAATTTGAATCATTCCGCTATCAGCAGCGGTGTTGGGTTTAAGTGCTCCTGTAAGGTATCAACAATCTCCTTAAAATTCTTGTCCATCGGATTGGCTGGAGTGATCAAGTTTCGTAACAGCCCGTATGTCCTTGCGCCCATCAGATTTAGAAGTACCGATGCCTTTTTATCATCCGCTACTTCATTCGCCTTGCAATATACCTCCACTCTTTCCACATATGTGGTCCAATCTTCTATATCACTATCGAAAGCAGTAATATTGCCAGTCTTCGACATCTTGAAAATCTAAAATGGCGCTTCCCGCGCTTTTCCTCCGTCCCAGATGGATCAAAATGGCGCCTCCCGTGCTTTTCTTTCTTCCCCGCCGAGTTAAGATGGCGCCTCCCGCGCTTTACCGCCGCTGCCGCTGCTGCCAACGCTGTTCTCCGCGGTTCCCGTTGCGACCTGCAGCTTTTCGCGGTATTTCTATTTTTTTTTATATATCGCTTCAATAGTTTCTCCGTTACTTGGAGAACCGTTCCCGTCGTGGAGCGGACCCTCTGGGACTTTCCCCTCCCTCTGCTCGGTCCGAACGCCGACCTGCTTTGCAGCACCGGCCGCGCCCTGAGTGCTCCACCTTCTCTCTCTCTTTGCTTCTGCTTCCCGACTCGCTGCCCGGCCCCGTTGCAGAGCCACCCGATCGAGCTCTAGCCCGCCGCAGCCCAGGAAGGATCAGTGCACTACCTGCCACCAGCCCGTTTAGCTGGTGAAACCACAGTTTTTTTTTCTTGCTTCTGGCTTCGACCTTCGTCTGAGGAATCGATCCCCTTGAGGTGCTGCCGAATTGCAGGTAAGTTCGTTTCTAACTCGTCGCCACTGTTAGATCCATGTGTTAATGGAGACACGGAATGCAGGAGTTGATTTAACAAGTGTTTACTGAACAAAGTCTGGAGGTGAACTATCTACACAAGACGCTACACAGGCTTATATACCCGAGTGGTCACTACTGGTACTACAGTGGCTTCAAAAACATAGTTCCTCTTAAAGGTACATACACTACAATATCCTTCCTTACAATTGTGTTAATCCCTTCTTTAACCAGCAATGCTACCCCACCTCCCTTTCCTTTTTGCCTATCTTTCCTGAATATTGAATACCCCTGGATGTTGAGTTCCCAACCTTGGCCACCCTGGAGCCATGTTTCCGTAATCCCAATCAAATCATAATCATTTACCTCTATTTACGCTGCTAATTCATCCACTTTATTACGAATGCTCCTTGCATTAAGACACAAAGCCTTCAGGCTTGTTTTTTTAACGCTCTTAGACCTATTAGAATTATTATTTACTGTGGCCATGTTTGATTTAAACTGTTGATTTCTCTGACTGCCACTTTTGTTTTTCTCCTTCCTATCTTTTTCTTTTATCTTTGTTTCCCTTTCCTCTGTCCCTCTGCTCAGGTTCCCAACCCCCTGCCATTTTAGTTTAAAGAGGACAAAGTGGCCCGCATCTCCCAGCCAGCAGCCAATATAGGTCCTTCCTTCCTGCGACCATGGTCTCAATACCACCTCTTCCCTTCCATTGGTGGTTGCCCCGCCATCTTGCTGTCATTTACAGGTAGTAGGGTGGGCAGTGGATGGCCTGCCAACATTTAAACCGTGGGGGGCAAAGGAAAGACCTGGGGGGCCGATTGCACAAGTGGAATTTTGCCGGGAGACTACCGTGCCCCACTTACCTCAATTCTCTGCCCCTAGGACCACCTGTTTTCTCAATCACCCATTGGCTGTTGTTGGTACTTTGTATTCATTGGCGTTATCCTTTGCTACACCACACCAGTTCTGCAAATCACTTGCCAATTAGGTGTGACATACTTTCTTAATGTTTACTGAATGTAGATTGTTCCTCAAAATCATTCACTGTGACACATTGAACATAAGAACATAAGAAATAGGAGCAGGAGGAGGCCATTCGGCCCCTCGAGCCTGCTCCGCCTTTTAGCAAGATCATGGCTGATCTTCTACCTCAACTCCACCTTCCCGCACTATCTCCATATCCCTTAACACCCTTTGTTCCCAAACACTTATCCACTTGGCAGCACGGTGGCATAGTGGTTAGCACTGTTGCCTCACAGTGCCAGGGACCCGGGTTCGAATCCGACCTCGGGCGACTGTCTGTGTGGAGTTTGCACATTCTCCCTGTGTTTGCGTGGGTTTTCTCCGGGTGCTCTGGTTTCCTCCCACAGTCCAAAGATGTGTGAGTTAGGTTGATTGGCTATGATAAATTGACCCTTAGTGTTAGGGGGATTAATATGTGGGGTTACGGGGATAGGGTGGGATATGTGTTGGTATAGGGGTTACGGGGATCGGGTGGGATATGTGTCGGTGCAGGCTCGATGGGCTGAAATAGCCTCTATCTGCACTGTAGGGATTCTGTGAATTCTGTCTTGAATATACTCAATGACTGAGCATCCACAGCCCTCTGGGGTAGAGAATTCCAAAGATGCACAACCCTTTGAGTGAAGAAATTTCTCCTCATCTCAGTCCTAAATGGCTGACCCCTTATTCTGAGACTGTGATCCCGTGTTCTAGACTCCCCAGCCAGGGGAAACATTTTCTCAGCATCTACCCTGTCAAGCTCCTTAAGAATTTTATATGTTTCAATTAGATCACCTCTCATTCTTCTAAACTCTAAGGAATATAGGCCTAGTCTACTCAATCTCTCCTCAGGGCAATCCCCTCATCCCAGGAACTAGTCTAGTGAATCTTCGCTGCACTCCCTCTAAGGCAAGTATGTATTTCCTTAGGTAAGGAGACCAGAACTGTACACATTACCCCAGGTGTGGCCTCACCAATGCCCTGTATAATTGTAGTAAGACGTCTTTATTCTTATATTCTAATCCCTTTGTAACAAAAGCTAACATACCATTGCTTTCCTAATTGCTTGCTGTACCTGCATGTTAACATTCTGCGATTCATGTACAAGGACACCCAGCTCCCTCTGAGTGAAAACATTTCCCAGTCTCTCACCATTCAAAAAATATTCTGCTTTTTTGTTTTTCCTACCAAAGTGGATAACTTCACACTTCCCCACATTGTATTCCATTTGCCATGTTCTTGCCCACTCAGCCAACCTATCTATATCTCTCTGCAGCCTCTTTGCGACCTCCTCACAGCTTAATTTCCCACCTAACTTGGATACGTTACACTCAGTCCTTGCTGCAATCTTGTCTCTTACTCTCATGTTCCTGGTCTTCAGATAATTCTGGAGCCATAAAGTGCTTGGAATACTTGTATTATAATAAACCCTGGCAGTGCAATCTGGAAATCGTACGTTATTCCAGCTCTCACCATCAGAATACATAACAGACCTTGCACAGTTGCTGGGCAGCGGTGGCAGTAACAATCTGGGAGAACAACACAAAATTGTTCCCAATTTGAAGGACATTAACAAAGGGCAATTGTTCTTTCCTTTACTGACTGCATCAGCAATGCGTTTACAAGTTTAGCAGCGGGAGACTTTTCCACTGAATAATTGGCAGGACCGTTAAACTTTCCCCAAGTGTTTCTTGTACAGAGTGGTTGCTAAGTGTCAAACAAAAAGTCTCTACCTTGCTCTGTGATTGGGAAGCTCCATCACTCACTCCCAGATTGCGGAGGATTCGCGTGATAAAAAGATCACCTCAGTTCCATTTTAAATAAACAGGATAGTATGGACCTTTCACAACCGTATAGTTGGGTTACAGTGTTACTATTGAAATTACAATGAATAAGATAGGATCACTCATCCGCAGTACCCGTGCTGTCGTTCTTAACCCACGCAGACTCGTATCTGGTACCTCACGTCTAACCAGGGCTGTTTCACTTTTATTATCATTATTACTTATTTTGTCCTGCAAAACTCTGCTGCCCATATCCTGACTCACCGAATCCCGTTCACCCATCACCACCCACCTCCCCACCCGTGCTCACTGACCTACATTGGCTCCCAGTCTGACAACGCCAAGATTTTAAAATTCTCATCTTCGTGTTCAATTCCCTCCGTGGCCTCACCCCTCCCTATCTCTGTAATCTCCTCCAGCCCCACAACCCCCCAAAATCTTTGCGCTCCTCTAATTCTGGCCTCTTGAGCATCCCCAATTACCACCGCAACACCATTGGCGGCCGTGCCTTCTGTTGCCTAGGCTCTGAGCTCTGGAATTCCCTCCCTAAACCTCTCTGCCTCTCTTTCCTCCTTTAAGATGCTCCTTAAAACCTACCTCTTTGAACAACCCTGACCTAATATCTCCTTTTGTGGCTCGGTGTCCAATTTATTTCTTTTTTAACATCACTAAAACAGATTATCTGGTCATTTGCTGTTCTTTGGACCTTGCTGTACGTAAATTGGATACTGTGTTTGTTTACATTACAACAGTGACAGCACTTCAAAATTAATGAATGGGCTGTGATGCCCTTTGAGACATCCTGAGGTTGTGACATGCACTACATAAACACAAGTTCTTCCTTCTAAAATACATGCATCTGTGCCCTTTATGTAGCAGTATATTAGTATATAACATTTCTTGTAACATTTGCATATTGAATTATCATTGGCCCGCAGGCATCTGTAAGGAATACCTACTTTATTCACATGTGATCACATGCTGAGTTGTCATTGGCCTGTAGGCATCTGTAAGGAGTCCTAACTCCATCTTGTCCCCACTGTGCTGTATGATTGAAATCACAGACCTGATGCTTCATAAAAGAGTTTAAACTGTAATACTCCGTTGTCCTGCAATTTATTATTTTGTACAAAGTGTGCAAAACAAGACATGGTGTCAGGACAGGGATTTGAAATGGACATCGTTGGAGCTCCCTTACCTCGAATGAATTGGGAATCTTTGAACTTACATAGAGAATGGAGCAAGTTCAAGCAACACGTGGAGTTAATGTTCTCGGGTCCGTTGAAAAGCAAAGGGGAGGAAGAAAGATGCAACTACCTACTCCTGTGGATCGGAGAAAAAGGGAGAGACATTTTTAACACATGGTCTCTCACCGCGGATGAAGCAAAGGTACTGAAAAGTTATTTTGACCATTTTGAATCACATGTGATGCCCAAGACAAATACGAAATTCGCTAGGTACAAGTTTCAGGAGAAAGTACAAGGAGCTAGTGAGTCGTTTGAACAGTTCGTGACTGAGTTAAAACTGCTGGTAAAAGACTGTGAATATGCCGATAAAGATGAGATGGTCAGAGACCGCATCGTGTTTGGAATACATTCAGCTAAAGTGAGAGAGAAACTTTTGAATGTTGGGTCCGGGCTAACGCTGGACAAAGCTATGAACATAGCTAGATCGCACGAGATAACCCAAGCACAGTTGAAAACCATAACCAGCGCCACGAACAGCTCGCGTGAACAGACAGTGCACGCAGTTAATAGACACACACCAAAGAACACCGCCCAGAGAGCATGTTTCAGAACAGAAAGAACAGAGAGAGTTCTAAAAATGGGCGACACAGACATAATACACTTCAAAAACTGTGGATATTGTGGAAACAAGATGCATGGAGAAAAGGAGCATTGCCCTGCCAAAGGAAGGCAATGTGCTAAATGTGGTAAACGGAACCACTTTGCTAAAGTTTTCAGGACTGTTTTCTGAAAAACAGTACACACAGTGAGTGACAGCCAAATGCCAGATAGAGAGCCAAATGCAGAGGAACTGTTTATTGATTCTGTGTCACAGAAAAAACAGATTTCAGAGACTGAGCAAGCCTTTGCCGATATTGAGATAGGAAAACAGGGCACAGAGCTTAGGTTTAAACTAGACACTGGAGCTCAGGTTAATGTAATTCCTCTGAGTGAGTATCACAGCTTGAAGGATGAGTGTGAGCTACAGCCCACCTCACACAGACTGACCAGCTATGGGGGTGAGCAGCTCATTGTAAAAGGCACATGCGTGATGAAATGCAAGTACAAAGAAAGCGACATGATGTTGGACTTTTACATTGTTGACACTCAAGCACCTCCAGTGCTAGGTCTAAAGGCATGTTTAGACATGGACCTCGTCAAGCTAGTGCTATCATTGACAGCACCAGTTGAGAAGCAGACAGTCATGGAGGAGTTTGCTGACGTTTTCAAAGGAATTGAACTATTCCCAGGTGAATGGACTATTCACCTTGACCCAGCAGCAACCCCTGTGGTTTGCCCACCGAGAAGGATACCCCTTGCTCTATGTAGTCGCCTGAAGGAGGAGCTGCAGAGCACGGAGAATACAGAAATCATTGTCCGGGAAACAGAACCGACAGAGTGGGTCAACGTGTTAGTAGTGGTTGAGAAACCACGTACAGGCAAGCTCAGAGTCTGTCTCGACCCCAGAGATTTGAACAAGGCTATCAAACACCCTCACTACCCTCTGCCAACGATAGATGACATCACACCCAAGCTAGTGGGAGCACGTTACTTCAGTGTAATGGACGCACGATCAGGATACTGGACTATCAAGCTCACGGAAGAGTCATCTAAGCTAACAACGTTCAACACACCATTTGGACGCTACCGATTTCTGCGTTTACCATTTGGTCTTATCTCAGCTCAGGATGAATTCCAGCAGATGATCGACGAAACCTATGAAGGCCTTGACGGAGTAGTCGCAATCATAGACGACATCCTCATCTATGGCAGGAATAGAGAGGAACATGACAGGAACCTCCGTGCGATGCTACAAAGATCACGGGAGAAAGGTATCTGGCTCAACCCCGAGAAAAGCATAATCGGATCCACCGAGATCAGTTATTTCGGGCATTGCCTCTCAACTGATGGCATTAAGCCGGATCCAGAGAAAATCTCTGCCATCAAGAAGATGGAGCCGCCGAAGAACCGCGCAGAGCTAGAGATAGTACTAGGCATGGTTAACTACTTAGCCAAGTTTGCCCCAAGCCTCTCCGAAATCAATGCACCCATGCGTCAGTTGCTCAAACAATCCAATGAGTTCCTGTGGGACAAACAACATGACACAGCATTTCAGAAAATGAAAGACCTAATCAAATCAAATCAAATCAACTTTTATTGTCATTGTTAGTGCACAAGTGCAGTACAACAAAATGTAGGCTTGCGGCTCCCGAGAGTGTACATTTAGATTAAGACAGATAAACATTCAACATACATTTGGCTTGCAATACATTAACATAAACATAACCATAATAAAGTGCATTGGCAGATGTGCAGGCTTTAGAGTTTATTTGTGGAGTTCAGTAGGATGACAGCCCTGGGAAAGAAGCTGTTCCTAAATCTGGTCGTACGGGTGCGAATGCATCTGTAGCGTCTCCCAGATGGCAGGAGGGCGAACAGACTGTGGCTGGGGTGGGTAGGGTCTTTGATGATGGACCGTGACCTCCGTAAACAGCGTTTCTGGTATATGTGCTCTATGGTCGGTAGCCGGGTGCCGGTAATGCATTGGGCAGTTTTGACTACCCGCTGCAGGGCTTTCCGGTCATAGTAGCTACAGCTGCCATACCATACTGTGATACAGTTTGTCAGGATGCTCTCTATTGTGCAGCGGTAAAAGTTAGAGAGGATCAGGGGTGACAGGTTACATCCCTTCAGCCTCCTTAGGAAATATAGGCGCTGCTGGGCCTTCTTCACCAGAGAGGAGGTATTGAGGGACCAGGAGAGGTCTTCCGTGATGTGGACTCCGAGGAACTTAAAGCTGTCCACCCTTTCCACCAGAGAACCAGAGAACCAGGACCAGTTCTTGCCTACTTCGACCCCAACAAAGAGCTCAGACTACAAGTGGACGCGTCAAAGTACGGACTAGGCGCAATATTACTGCAAGAAGGAAAGCCCATCGGCTACGCTTCCAGATCTCTCTCAGACAGTGAAATCAACTATGCTCAAATCGAGAAAGAGCTATATGCAATTCTGTTCGGATGTAAACGTTTCCACCGTACGTCTATGGCCGACAAGTCATTGTGGAATCCGACCACAAGCCCCTCGAGTCAATCATGAGGAAACCACTAGCCGCAGCCCCACCAAGGCTACAGAGAATGATCCTTCAGCTACAGAAGTACGACTTCACAATCATTCACCGTCCAGGCAAAGACTTCCTGTCGCAGACACGCTCTCCAGAAAGTCTCTTAGCTACCAGGACAGCAGCCTCAGTGAAGGCATGGATGTGCAGGTGCACATGGTGTACAACAGCTTACCTGTGAGTGACTCAAAACTGAAGGAGATCCGAGCAGGAACAGAGAAAGATGCACAACTCACACTGCTGAGCAAAGTCATACATGAAGGATGGCCTGAGGAAAGGAGGAAACGCCCTCAGAGCATATCTGAATTCTGGAACCACAGAGACGAACTGTCACAAATCAACAGAATCGTCTTCAAAGGGGAGAAAATCATCATTCTTACCAGTCTCAGAGAAGAGATGTTGACAAAAATTCATGCTGGACATATGGGCATGGAAAAATGCAAACAAAGAGCACGTGACATTATGTTTTGGCCCGGAATATGTAAACACATCGAGGACATTGTCGGAAAATGTTCCATTTGTCTAGAACGCCGCCCATCAAATGTGAAAGAGCCCATGATACCTCACCGTATCCCAGACAGGCCCTGGTAGGTCGCGGCAACGGATCTGTTCACATGGAACAATGAGGACTACACAGTGACTGTTGATTACTACAGCAGATTTTTTTGAATTGGACAAGCTTCACAGCACCACATCTGCAGCTGTGATCCACAAGCTAAAGGCAACCTTTGCCAGGCATGGCATGGTAGAGACTTTAGTCTCAGACAATGGCCCCCAATACAAATCAAAAGAGTTCGAGTCGTTTGCCAAGGCATGGGATTTCACACATGTCACATCAAGCCCACATTACCCTCAAAGTAATGGCCTTGCTGAAAAAACTGTCCAGATTGCAAAAACACTCATGGACAAAGCCAAAGCAGACAAAAGAGACCCCTACACCAGTCTCCTTGAGTACCGCAACGCTCCGGTTGACAACTTCAAGTCACCAGCACAGCTGTTGATGAGCCGCAGACTTCGCTCAATCCTTCCAAGCACCAACCAGCAGCTGCAGCCAGAGGTCATCAGCTGCAAGCAAGTGCATGCAAAACGGGTACAGAGACAGCAACACCAAAAGAGATACTATGACAGGTCATCTAGACTACTGCCGCCGCTGCACAATGGAGAATCCGTCAGAATCCAGGAGCGTGACTACTGGAAGCCAGCAGTCGTCATCCAGCCAGCTGACACTGAGTGATCGTATCACGTCCGCACCCCAGAAGGACAGGCGTACCACCGCAATCGCAGGCACCTCCTGAACACCAAGGAACAACACCGTCATTCCGATGAGAGGATCAGTTCAACAGAGTGTGATGAACAGAGCAATACACAAAACACATCATACTTACCTGAACCTAAACCTGAACCTGATTTGTTGACCGATTCAGGAGCATGCTCAGTTCCATACCACACAAGGTCAGGATGAGAGGTCAAGCCTAGAGTTATCCTTGACTTGTGAACTGCCAAAGGGTGTAGACGGATCGCTGCCGTAAAAAAAAACTGTACATCGTTATTGAAACGTTGAGATGTTTTCAGTGCTAGTTAAATGCTGAGTTTACTTATATGTTTATGCTACCGAGAACATTATGTAGAAGGTTTAAAAGTAATGCATAACATTTTTCTTTTAAAAGGGGATGTAACATTTGCATATTGAATTATCATTGGCCCGCAAGCATCTGTAAGGAATGCCTATTATATTCACATGTGATCACATGCTGAGTTGTCATTGGCCTGTAGGCATCTGTAAGGGGTCCTAACTCCATCTTGTCCCCACTGTGCTGTATGATTGAAATCACAGACCTGATGCTTCATAAAAGAGTTTAAACTGTAATACTCTGTTGTCCTGCAATTTATTATTTTATACAAAGAGTGCAAAACAAAACATTTCTTTACCCAGAAAGTGGTTAGAATGTGGAACGCGCTACCACAGGGAGTGGTTGAGACAAATAGCATTTAAGGGGAAGCTGGATAAGTACGTGAGGGAGGAATGAATAGAAGGATATGCTGATAGGGTGAGATGAAGTAGATGGAGGAGGCTCATGTACAGCATAAACACCGGCACGGACCAGTTGTGCCAAATGGCCTGTTTCTGTGCTGTAAATACTATGTAAAATGCACATGCCTACATATTTTATGTATAAGCTTATGAGGGTGCTTTGAAGCTAAACTGTTTGTGAATTCTTTTGACAGTGTCAAAGAACTGAAAGTCCTTTGGCTGTATACGAAGGTTTAGTGTGTTTAAGATATGTAAACTTACTTGATAATCTAACAATAGCTTCTCTTTGGCTAAAGAAAATTTGTGCTTTCTCCCTCCAGTTTTTTTCCCCTTCTCTTCTACAGGTGCTGACTGATGTTAGAGTCAACGCCATGGCCACCAGCTGCCCTCTGCTGCCCTCTGCTGCCTACCCTCCAATGGCCTTTCTTCAGTTATGTGGAGACTGGAGAAGCTGGGATTGTTCTCCTTAGAGCAGAGAAGGTTAAGGGAAGATTTAATAGAGGTGTTCAGAATTATGAGCAGTTTTGATAGAGTAAATAAGGAGAAACGTTTCCACTGGCGGGAGGATCAGTAACTAGAGGACACAGATTTAAGAAAATTGGCAAAAAAGCCAGAGGGGACTGGAGGATAACATTTCTTAATGAAGCAAATTGTTTTGATCTGGAACGCACTGCCTGAAAGGGCGGCGGAAGCAGATTCTATAGGAACTTTCACAAGGGAATTGACATATACTTAAAAAGGAAAAATAATTGCAGGGCTATGGGGAAAGCGCAGGGGAGTGGGACTAATTGGAGAGCTCTTTCAGAGAGTTGGCACAGGCACAATGGGCCAAATGGCCTCCTGTGCTCTACGGCGACAAACTGTTCAGCTATGGGGACTTCTCTGCTGAGTTCAATCCTATCCTCACCCATCCAATTCCCAGCCAGAGTCACTGGATTAGCCATCGGCAGAGGGAACTCTGCCCACTTTCACCCTCCCAGCCCAGGTCACTGAGGCCAGTTTGAGCATTCCTACTGCCACCCTAACGGAGATCAGTCATCAAAAGCTGGTGCCTTCCTGCTCTATATGGCTCAGATCCACACTAAGCAGTGGATTTAACAATTGAGCCAACAGGGAAGTGAAGACCGGAACACGAAACTGTGGGGGACGTAATGGGATTACTAATATAGATAGGAATATCCAGCAGTTGGTATTAGAATGGCAACCTGGTTTAATCAGAAATATGTGCCATTTATCAAGTAATAGTAACTTACTTTTTCCATATACATTTTCTACTGCATACCCAATGATATAAAAGGTCCGTTGCTCACATGACTTGCGATGGCAGTTGAAGTTTGCTTTGACCATGAGTAAAGAGTACTGGAAGATAGCCCAGATCACAGCATCCTTGTCTGAAGGACAGTGCAACAATTGATGCTATTTTTTGGCAAGTTTTTCTTCCTTGCCAGTGGCAGGTTCCAAGTTGATCAATTTTTTTTGTAGTAGAATTATTTAACTTGAAGCGAAGTGCTATTTTACCATGTAATTTGAACAGTGGCGCCTTTTGTTCCACTGCATGTTACAGGGATAGTGTATCACATGTATAAAGCATTAAGGAGTTCAGTAACATCAAGAAGTGTTGCCGATATGTAATTATCTTGCTTTAGCCTGTCTGCAGCCACACCCCATTCCCCGATGAGCTGCTTCCTATTCCTCGCTATGAAATATCTGACAGCAGCCCAGGATGACTCAATCTCTAATTGAGCCCGGGCCTCCTTTTTGTTTTGGCACCTTCTCCTGATGACACTGTGGGAGCAGGAACTCACAGTGTGAGTAATCACGAGCTCAGTCCCACAGCCCAGCAGCAGTAGCCTGTTGGACGCCGCATTTCCATGCCTCATTTTAACCCTTCAGTCTAATTTCTTGGTGTGTGTTACTTTCTCCTGACTGCTGCAGAACCATCTCCCCAAACTAAAAGTGAATTTTTTTCTGGGTTTTTTGGCCCAGATAGAAAAATACAGTTTTTAATTTCAAAGCCACCGATAGTTGTGGTGAAGGATCCACAGATGATGCCTGACCTGCGGAGTGTTTCCAGAATGTTCTCTTTCTGCTACCAATCCAATCGTATTTGTCTATCTAGATAATTATCTAATAAGTTTTTTTCTCCTGTTTATCTTTATCTACTTATATTTTCATCTCTCTTATCCAATCTAGGCTGACACTCCAGTGCGGTACTGAGGGAGTGCTGCACTGTCGGCTTTTGGATGAGACATTAAACCGAGACCCCGTCTGCCCTCTCAGACGGACATAAAAGATTCCGGGGCACTATTTCAAAGTACAGGGGAATTGTTCCCGTTGTCCTGGTCAACATTTATCCTTCAACCAACATTACTAAAACAGATCATCTGTTCATTTATCACGTTGCTGTTTGTGGGATGCTTGCTGTGGACAAATTGGCTGCTGTGTTTCGTTACATTTCAACAGTGACTACACTTCAAAAGTACTTAATTGACTGTAAAGCGTTTGGCAAGTCCTGAGGTTGTGAAAGGCGCTGTAGAAATGCAAGTTCTTTTTCTTTCTCCAATTGTGCCGCCCCTCCTCTCCTGAAGGTGTTGGCTCCATTGTTGGGATATGCCTCCACAGGCAGCCTCCTATATCTCGCTCAAGTTCCACATGATGCCAAGCACTGGCAAAGGCAAATATAATAAATGACCCTGTTGTCAGTAGCGCTGTCTTTCAGATGAATCATTAAACTGAGGTCCAGTCTCCCTGTCTCAGTGGTTTGTTTAAGATCTCATGGTACTACTCAAAGAATAGCAAGCAGCTATCCTCATATTCATTTTGGAACCTTGAAATTAGGTGTTGGCATGCTATTTGACTGTGGAGGACCTCATAGTTGAGCTCAAGACTGCCTTTGGTTAATGTCTGCACACACACATGTGCTTCCGTTCACTGAACAGTGATCAACTGCAAGAACCCTCACTCTTATACCCTTTCTTATTCAGGCTCTATCCTGCCTCAGGGCACCCTAATCATTTTAAAATTATTTTTACATTTTTAATTTCTTCTCTTTCTTTTTGGTTAAATCATCAATTTTTGTCACAAATTAAAAAGATTTCAGGCCATCCACCATCCCCTCAGTCAGTGCATGCACCAGTCCATCTGACTTGTGTGGAATATATTAGCTAACTCAGGCCAAAGAAAGCTCGAACACTTTGACCTGAATTAACCTGCCTTGTAAGGGGTCGTTTTAAACGAGCTTATGGTGTGCTAAATCGGTTTTGATTTTCGCACTACTCGTGAGCGGTTTCGAAGCGCTCCCCCCTCACGGTTCTAGACACTGGGCTTATTGCCAGACAACCTTTGTGTGTTGGCCCAACTCGTGACTCGGAAGACAAATGGTCAGATGAGACAGATTGAGTTTTAAATCAAAACGATCTTTATTTTTGAAAGAGAATGTACACAGAGAAAAATGGCAAGAATAAATGCAGACGAAAAATAACGTTTCTCACAGAGGACTAAATTATACACTGAGAAAAATAACTTTAAAGCATATAAACAGTTCTAAAATAGCGATAAGCTAAAAGCGGGGGTGAGGGAAGCGCACGGACACATCGAGGGATAAATCACACTCCTGACTTACAAATACCCGTAACGTTACAAACCCTCCCATTACTGCATATACCTCAATTATGTCAGTTAGGTAGAGTTGGGCCTTTATGCTCACCAGAATTTCAAAACCCTTCTGGACCTTGGTACTTCTTGTTACGTCTGGAATTTCCGATCTTCCTTATGGGACTGGCTCCTGGACCGTTACTTGGTGTCGTCCAGGACCTCCGACCTTCCTTATGGGACCGGCTCCTGGACTCGCTCTCCTGTACAAACTTTGGAAGTCCTCCGAAATCCTCGAGCCGTTTTCTGTTCCGCACGGTCCTCGAACTCCTGATGGTAACTGGACTTGGACTTCACGGTGTGAACCGTCTCCGGAGGAGTCTTCCTTACTCTGGTCGAATCTTAGACTGACTTGCTGATGATTTACATGAACGGTTATACTCTTTTCTGGCCCTAATCTTGGCGCCAAATCAACCGTTTTCCTTTGTTAAGGTTGCTTTAACAAAAGCAAGCACATTAATTTTAACTGCTCGCAAATCGAACTAATGGGAATCCGATTAGTGTCCCTTCGTTTGTGTGTGCTCAGCAGTTTCTGAGATCGGTTACCGCTTTGCCATAATGGGAATCCGTTTAGTGTCCCTCCGTTTGTGCGCTCAGCAGTTTCTGAGATCGGTTACCGCTCTGCCAGCGATTAGCGCACCTCCAGGTGCTAATAGTTTTGTTTACTGCTGTAACCACATTACAATATCAAAAACAGTAAGGTTCTGGATTCTTCTAATCGATGATGACTCAGACTGCTGTTAGGTACTGTGTGTGTGTCCTTTTGAACTGGGCCATGAGAACTGCCAACTCCATTCTGTGTTCTCACAATGTGGCCACTTCAGGGGCCCTACCCGTATACTGTATTTCATGGATTTTTGCGAATCCTATAGCCTGACCTTTCTATTTTAGGCGAGAGAATCTCAGGGCTGACGGGGGGGGGGAAGAGAGCGCGAGCGGCTGGGGGGGAAGAGAGCGAGCGACTGGGGGGGAATAGAGCGCGAGCGGCTGGGGGGGGAGAGAGCGCGAGCGGCTGGGGGGGAAGAGAGCGCGAGCGGCTGGGGGGGAAGAGAGCGCGAGCGGCTGGGGGGGGAAGAGAGCGCGAGCGGCTGGGGGGGGAAGAGAGCGCGAGCGGCTGGGGGGGGAAGAGAGCGCGAGCGGCTGGGGGGGAAGAGAGCGCGAGCGGCTGGGGGGGAAGAGAGCGCGAGCGGCTGGGGGGGGGAGAGAGCGCGAGCGGCTGGGGGGGAAGAGAGCGCGAGCGGCTGGGGGGGAAGAGAGCGCGAGCGGCTGGGGGGGGAAGAGAGCGCGAGCGGCTGGGGGGGGGGAAGAGAGCGAGCGGCTGGGGGGGGGAAGAGAGCGAGCGGCTGGGGGGGGAAGGAGAGCGAGCGGCTGGGGGGGAAGAGAGCGAGCGGCTGCGGGGGGGGAAGAGAGCGAGCGGCTGGGGGGGAAGAGAGCGAGCGGCTGGGGGGGACGGGAAGAGAGCGAGCGGGCTGGGGGGGGAAGAGAGCGAGCGGCTGGGGGGGGAAGAGAGCGAAGCGGCTGGGGGGGGAAGAGAGCGAGCGGCTGGGGGGGGAAGAGAGCGAGCGGCTGGGGGGGAAGAGAGCGAGCGGCTGGGGGGGAAGAGAGCGAGCGGCTGGGGGGGGGAAGAGAGCGAGCGGCTGGGGGGGAAGAGAGCGCGAGCGGCTGGGGGGGAAGAGAGCGCGAGCGGCTGGGGGGAAGAGAGCGCGAGCGGCTGGGGCGGAAGAGAGCGAGCGGCTGGGGGGAAGAGAGCGCGAGCGGCTGGGGGGGAAGAGAGCGAGCGGCTGGGGGGGAAGAGAGCGAGCGGCTGGGGGGGGGAAAGAGAGCGCGAGCGGCTGGGGGAAGAGAGCGCGAGCGGCTGGGGGGGAAGAGAGCGAGCGGCTGGGGGGAAGAGAGCGAGCGGCTGGGGGGGAAGTGAGCGAGCGGACTGGGGGGGAAGAGAGCGAGCGACTGGGGGGAAGAGAGCGAGCGACTGGGGGGGAAGAGAGAGAGCGAGCCGCTGGGGGGGGAAGAGAGCGAGCGGCTGGGGGGGGAAAGAGAGCGAGCGGCTGGGGGGGAAGAGAGCGCGAGCGGCTGGGGGGGGAAGAGAGCGCGAGCGGCTGGGGGGGGAAGAGAGCGCGAGCGGCTGGGGGGGGAAGAGAGCGCGAGCGGCTGGGGGGAAGAGAGCGCGAGCGGCTGGGGGGAAGAGAGCGCGAGCGGCTGGGGGGGAAGAGAGCGCGAGCGGCTGGGGGGGAAGAGAGCGCGAGCGGCTGGGGGGGAAGAGAGCGCCAACGGCTGGGGGGGAAGAGAGCGCGAGCGGCTGGGGGGGAAGAGAGCGCGAGCGGCTGGGGGGGAAGAGAGCGCGAGCGGCTGGGGGGGAAGAGAGCGCCAACGGCTGGGGGGGAAGAGAGCGCGAGCGGCTGGGGGGGAAGAGAGCGCGAGCGGCTGGGGGGGGAAGAGAGCGCGAGCGGCTGGGGGGGAAGAGAGCGCGAGCGGCTGGGGGGGGAGAGAGCGCGAGCGGCTGGGGGGGGAGAGAGCGCGAGCGGCTGGGGGGGAAGAGAGCGCGAGCGGCTGGGGGGGAAGAAAGCGCGAGCGGCTGGGGGGAAGAGAGCGAGCGGCTGGGGGGAAGAGAGCGAGCGGCTGGGGCGGAAGAGAGCGCGAGCGGCTGGGGGGGAAGAGAGCGAGCGGCTGGGGGGGGAAGAGAGCGAGCGGCTGGGGGGGAAGAGAGCGAGCGGCTGGGGGGGAAGAGAGCGAGCGGCTGGGGGGGGAAGAGAGCGAGCGGCTGGGGGGGGAAGAGAGCGAGCGGCTGGGGGGGGAAGAGAGCGAGCGGCTGGGGGGGGAAGAGCGAGCGGCTGGGGGGGAAGAGAGCGAGCGGCTGGGGGGAAGAGAGCGAGCGGCTGGGGGAGAAGAGAGCGAGCGGCTGGGGGGGGAAGAGAGCGAGCGGCTGGGGGGGGAAGAGAGCGAGCGACTGGGGGGGAAGAGAGCGAGCGACTGGGGGGGGAAGAGAGCGAGCGACTGGGGGGGAAGAGAGCGAGCGACTCGGGGGGAAGAGAGCGAGAAAGCGACTGTGGGGGAAGAGAGCGATGAGAGCGACTGTAGGGGGAAGAGAGAGAGAGAGCGACTGTGGGGGGAAGAGAGAGAGAGAGCGACTGTGGGGGGAAGAGAGAGAGAGAGAGAGCGACTGGGGGGGAAGAGAGAGAGAGAGAGCGACTGGGGGGGAAGAGAGAGAGAGAGCGACTGGGGGGGGGGGAAGAGAGAGCGACTGGGGGGGGGAAGAGAGAGAGAGAGCGACTGGGGGGGAAGAGAAAGAGAGAGCGACGGCGGGGGGACAGAGAGAGCGACTGGGGAGGGAAGAGAGACAGAACGACTGGGGGGGGGAAGAGAGAGAGAGAGCAACGGGGGAAGAGAGAGAGAGAGCAACGGGGGAAGAGAGAGAGGGCAATGGGGGAAGAGAGAGAGAGAGCAACGGGGGAAGAGAGAGAGCGTTTGGGGGGAGGGGGGAAAGTGGGGAAAGGAAGGGGGAGGAGTGGGGGAAGGGGAAGGGGGAAGAGAGACAGAGAGCGACTTGGGGGAAGAGAGAGAGAGAGAGAGAGAACGACTGGGGGGGAAGAGAGAGAGCGACTGGGGGGGAAGAGAGAGAGCGACTGGGGGGGAAGAGAGAGAGAGCGCGCGACTTGGGGGAGAGAGAGAGCGCGACTTGGGGGGAAGAGAGAGAGCGCGCGACTTGGGGGGGAAGAGAGACAGAGAGAGAGCGACTGGGGGGAAGAGAGAGAGCGACTGGGGGAGGGGGGTTGAGTGGAGGGGGGGGAGTGGGGGAAGGGGGGGAGGAGTGGGGAAAGGAAGGGGGGAGGAGTGGGGGAAGGGGGAAGAGAGACAGAGAGCGACTTGGGGGAAGAGAGAGAGAGAACGACTGGGGGGGAAGAGAGAGAGAGAGCGACTGGGGGGGAAGAGAGAGAGCGACTGGGGGGGAAGAGAGAGAGAGCGCGCGACTTGGGGGAGAGAGAGAGCGCGACTTGGGAAGAGAGAGAGAGCGCGCGACTTGGGGGGGAAGAGAGACAGAGAGAGAGCGACTGGGGGGAAGAGAGAGAGCGACTGGGGGAGGGGGGGTTGAGTGGAGGGGGGAGGGGGGTTGAGTGGAGGGGGGAGAGGGGGAGTGGGGGAGGAGTGGGGAGGGAGTGAGGGGGAGGGGGAGTGGGGGAACGGGAAGGGGGGAGTGGGGGAAGGGAAAGGGGAAAGTGGGGGAAGGGGAAGGGGGGAGTGGGGGAAGGGGGGAGTGGGGGAAGGGGGGAGTGCGGGAAGGGGGAGTGGGGGAAGGGGGGAGTGGGAAGGGGGAGTGGGGGACGGGGAAGGGGGAGGAGTGGGGGAAGGGGAAGGAGTGGGGGAAGGGGGAGGAGTGGGGGAAGGGGAAGGAGTGGGGGAAGGGGGAGGAGTGGGAGGGTGGGGTTGGAGAAGGGGAAAGGGGCACGATGAGGGGGAGGGAGGAGGGGGAGGGGGAGAGTGGGGGGAAGGGGAGGGAGTAGGGGGAAGGGGGAGGGAGGGGGGGAAGGGGGAGGGAGGGGGGGAGGGAGGGGAAGGGGGAGGAAAGGGGGGGAGGGGAGGGGTGGGGGAAAGGGGGGGAGGGGAGGGGTGGGGGAAAGGGGGGGAGGGGAGGGGTGGGGGGGGGGAGGGGAGGGGTGGGGGAAAGGAGGGGAGGGGTGGGGGGAGGGAGGGGAGTGGTGGGGGGAGGGAAGGGGGTGTGGGGAGGGGAAGGGGAGTGGGGGGGTGGGATGGAGAAGGAGGGGAGGTGGGGGGAAGGGGGGGTGGGGGGAAGGGTGGGAAGTGGGTGGGGGAGGGGGGGAAGGGAGTGTGGGGGGTGGAAAGGGAGGGGGG